>NW_018392345.1:0-6514 GCF_900095145.1 Mus pahari | reverse complement strand
TATAAGTAAATGTAAATGAAAGTTACATGTGTGTTACTTACCTTAAACCTATTTCATTCTGTAAAATGTAAATCACAAAAGAAAGTAATGGCTCATAGACATAATAGTAAAAAGATAACAAATTTTAAATTCTGTGCTTATGATTTAGTAAGTAGTCAATAAAATTAGCAAAGATTTATCTTTATTAACTAATAATATATTTTATATATTACTTACTTTTTACACTTACATTACATATATTCTCATCAAAACTTGTATTATTTTATATTGATATGTTTTATGTGAAGAGAATGGTATAGAAAATACTATATGTGTGGATGTCTAAAGACAACATTTCTGCCATCATTTGAGCTCCAATAAACTAACTCTTGATATCAGGTGTCAGCTTGATGGCAAAAAACTTTATCTGAAATACCATCTTGCTATTCAAAGTCCAATAATTATAAATATCTAGCTTTAGTAGCTACTAAGTATATTATATTTAAAATAAATAGAAATAAAACTTATTATTTATAAGCTATTTCTAGGACCTCTGCTTAAATAATTTCAAGGCCTTATTTCACACAGATACATAACCAATGAAAACCCTGATTCAAACATCCATTGTTGTTCAATTTCTTGAATAATATATTGGTGTGTCATGTTCTCTATGTCTATATTAATTAAAATGAAGTGAAATCACTTGCTATTCTTTCTCTATCTCAGCATTGATGTGGCAGTGACTACACTGTCCCATGGCTTTCCTACAGGATGAGAATCACACTGCAGTGACAGAGTTCATTTTATTGGGTTTAACAGATGACCCAGTCCTCAGATTCATCCTCTTCACCATCATCCTGTGCATCTACCTGGTGACTGTGTCTGGGAACCTCAGCACCATCCTTCTCATCAGAGTCTCTTCCCAGCTCCATCATCCCATATACTTTTTCCTCAGTCACTTGGCTTCTGTTGACATAGGCATTTCATCTTCTGTCACACCCAATATGCTTGCCAACTTCCTGCTGGAGAGAAGCAGTATCTCCTACATTGGATGTGGCATCCAGCTTGGCTCAGCTGATTTCATTGCATCCGTTGAATGCTTCCTTCTGGCTGCCATGGCTTATGATCGCTTCAAAGCAATTTGCAATCCACTGCTTTATTCCACCAAGATGTCCACACAAGTCTGTGTCCAGCTGGTTGTGGGATCTTATGTAGGGGTTTCCTTAATGCTTCCCTCATCATCACAGTTTACTTTTTCTCTTTTCTTTTCTATGGACCAAATAGAATCGAACATTTTTTCTGTGATTTTGCTCCTTTGGCAGAACTCTCCTGTTCTGATGTCAGTGTCTCTGTGCTTCTTATCTCATTTTCAGCTTGTTCGGTTACTATGATTACAGTGTTTGTCATAGCCATCTCCTATTCCTACATCCTCATCACCATCCTGAAGATGCACTCCACTGAGGGCCGCCAAAAAGCCTTCTCCACCTGCACCTCCCACCTCACTGCAGTCACTCTCTATTATGGAACTGTCACCTTCATTTATGTGATGCCCAAGTCCAGCTACTCCACAGACCAGAACAAGGTGGTGTCTGTGTTCTACATGGTGGTAGTCCCCATGTTAAGCCTCCTTATGTAGCCTCAGCAATAATGAGATTAAAAGTGCTCTGAAGAGACAGCTTGGTATAAAAACACTTTCTTAAAATAATCTTGTGGGGTTTATTTTGGTAGTAGAATATGATGACAAAAATTATGCAGACAAATATAATCATTATCTCAGGTTTGGTTATTAGCCTTATTAATCATCTTTTCCCCTTTATTTCCATTTTCTCCCAGAACTTATAGCTATTTTGTTTTAGTGCATTTCCTCCCTTTGTATTTTTCAATCCCTCTTTGAGAATTGTGTTCAAAGTAGATGTAATATTTTCACACTCTCTCCTTCTGAATCCTAGAGCTCTGTTTCCCAACTCCATGTTATTTTTTTTCTATCAAATAGTATTTGTGATGTTTGCATATACTCTGGTGTGTAGGCATCCACCAGAGAACATTTATTTTACCAAAGGACATATCATTAAAGGCAATTGATTCTCTTTTTCCTGTCAGCTATCAATTGTCAATTACACTTCAGCTAGAGGTGGCATTTCATGATTACTTCTCATGGCCACGTTTGAGTTTGTCTGATTTTAGCTCATACATGCTGAGAGAAGTACCATGAGTTCATATGTACAACCATTCTGTTGTGTCTGAAATTAGGGTTTCTTGGTAGTCACACACAGCATCTGTCTCTTGCAATTTTTCACCCACTCATTGACAATATGCTTGTGCTTGTAGATGTGAGGGGAATAAAATAGATGCCCTATTTAGAGCTGTGCCTTCCAGAGTGGTCTCTAATTCTCTGATCACTGAGGACTTGTGTGTTAATTACCTGCTACTACAATTACCAGGTATTTCTCTGATAAAAGTTGGAAGGTGTTCTAATCTATGGTATAATGATAAGTCATAAAAAAGTGGTTTAATACTACATCCATTTAGTAGTATGGTAGAGGTAGATTTTTCTCTAAGACTTTTGACCTGTCTAGCACAGATTCTGACCCTGAGAGTGCTGATAGGTATGGGTTTCATATTCTGGAGATAGCCTTACATCCAGTCAGAAAGTAGTTTGTTATTCTCATGACATTCATATCACTATAACACCAGGAGACACTTCTGGTGGTTCGTATAGGTTGTAAAGTTCATAAAACAAGTTGTCTGTACAACAAATGCTATTAAAAAACATCTTTATGTTATTTGTATTGAAATATTTCCATACCTTCCATTCCATTAATAATAGAATCTAGATAGTCTCTTTTTCTCCATAAATCGTTTCCTAGATTAACTTGACTTGCTCTCTCTTTAGGTTATAAAGAAGAACACACTTGCTGTTTTTCATCTGGCAACTTTTGCCCTTTTTCCATACTTACAAGCCCTTCTCATTTTTTCATTATAATATTAATTACCCCATGGAGATTTCACTTCAAACCATTATGACCTATCCCCACCATAGCTAACTTTAATACTAGAATCAGTTCTATTTATTCTATACTGACATATATGCACGTCTATCATATATGAAAATATTCTAATTTCATATAACAATAAATGTTAACACAGAAACAGTTGGGAAACTTGTTTAAGAGTGAAATTAAGAGCATCAATGAAAATATGAAATTTAAAAGAGAATGTGAGTAACATTTTATTAATTTCAGATAGATATACTATGATTATGGACTGTAAACTCCAATATTATCAATATTGAGCAGAAATATAGATCAATAGAACAGAAAAGTTGGTTCAAAGTTAGTCCCATATGATCTGAATTATCTTCTGTAATATTAAGGGTTAATAAAATATTGTGGCAGAACCCCTATTTCCTCTGTCTTTATTAATTAACATGTCTATTTAGCACTACTTTAAATAAAAATAACTGTTTTATGATATTTATTTTGTAACTAGCTAAGGGAAACATCTCACCACAAAGGCAGATGTCAGAGCATCTTTGGGGAATCAGTTCCTGCCTTCTACCACATGGACATGGTTGGGTGCCAGCACTGCAATCAGGGTTGATGACAGCTGGCATTACAACTGTGATGTCACTCTGGTCCCTCAAAGAGGATTATTTAGGATATAGTCCACTCACTAGCATGGAGATGTTTGTAACACTAAAACAACACCTGAAGGGACCCTGAAAATACATATGGTGCTATTTTAAGATATACTGCATATTAGATGGATAAAGAGCTTCTAAGAAGTCCTATTCTTCCCATATTACCATGTTTATGCTTTATAAAATCCATGACATAGGCATTTATGCATAGAAACATCAGCTGTATCCACATGGTAAATTTTGCAGTTGACTCTTTCATATATTATTCTTCAATATTTCAGGGCCAAGAATTTGAGTGTGTTTTGTACCAACACTGAGGTGCCTCCCTCAACTTACATTGGTCTTGTGACTTGGACCATATCTTGGATGGATCAACAAAACCCCTAATTCAGTTCTCATATGCACAAGACCATCTTGTCACTGCTCCCTTCATCCAAGAGTGGTAAATTGGTGATCTTCCCCAAGTTTTTCTGTCCTAATCATTCCCCAAGATATAAGATGATGACGGTTGAATGTCCTGCATCCCTGCTTACTTTTGGGTATGGCGAGAATGCACCCCACCATGGCTTCAATTTCTGCCAGAGATTCCCTGGGACAAATAATGGGCACATTTCATTCATTTCAGCTAATTGGGCACTTTTCCATTCACTTTTGGTGGTCTCTCCACTGGAATCTGCAGTCTATTTTTAACAGTTCAAAAATCCTGTCCTGGATTTCTCCTCAGATACTATGTCCCTCTTTTCATGATAGAGATTGGGTGGCAACCCTTCTCTTTCAAAGATTGCTCTATTGGCCATTTGAGACCCCAGAGGACTCTTGGCTCTTCACTTATGTTCATGGCGCACCACTAGGAATGGAGATCTGTTCTCTTCATTCTGACTGATACCTGCAATTCACATCCCATATTACTAGTGCATCTCAACATTCAAAGTGGTCTATATACTTCACAGATATCAAACAAAATTACAACTTAAAAATTTTGTGAGCACAAGAACTGAAGGAAGGACATGTCTCTCCTTCACAGTGTCTGCTCTCCAGAAATATCTGTGCCTTTCCCTGTTCCCCACTGCTTCTAAACTCCAAGCCCAAGTTGAGCTTCCTTCACACTTTCTATTGCATGTTGGTCTCAAAAATCTCTGACACAGGATCATAGGAACACCATAACTGACTGGTAGCACAGAATTCTGGGCCAGTCTAATTCTGCTCTTCTAATCCCACCCCTCACCTCTTACCAGCAATCAAAATTTGAGACCATAGGTGAATCTCTCCTCATTGGTTTGTGGCTCAACACCTACCTAGCAAAGGAGATCTGTTCTCTCCATTCTGACTAATATCTCCAATTTACATTCAACATTACAGAGGCATCATAACATACCACAATGGTCCATATACTTTCTAAATACACTGGCTATCCTGTATAATCAGGACTTATAAACTCACCCTAGGACAGTTTTCCCCTTTCCTCCTTAAAATTCTACTCCTGCAAAATACCAAACCAAACCAAACCAAACGAAAACAAAAAACCCACCTGCTGCATCCTGTCTAATATGCTCATCCAGAGGCCATACCCTCTCTCCTCTAGTTGACTATGACCCTCCCAAGGATAATAAATCTCCTTTGTGCTAAGAATTTGGTGTTTGTGTGTGTTCTAACTGACTCTAAGGTGCTTCCTTTCCCTTACATTTTATATACTTAGTGTCACTCCATTGAATAAAACTGATTTTCTGTTTTCTAACAGGTTATAAGTGACAGTTCAGTTGCTAGCCTTTACTCTTACGACTAGGTTTTCATTTTTGAAAATTTATATGAAACTATAATAAAAATACTATCATTTTGGAGTTAGACAAGACATATCAAAAGACAGAAAGGAACATAAGAGAAGACACAAGAATCATAGATCCACCCATTGAATCACTCAGGCTCTCATAAAAACACTCAATTGAAAGGCAATATATGCACAGAAGATTTGGAACAGATCCATGCAGGTCCTATGCATGTTGCTTCAGTCTCTCTGAGTTCATATTCACTTTGCTAATGTTGATTTAGAAGGCTGTACTGGGCCCACAGGCACAAGTCAGACAGTCCTCTGAGGGGACAGTGAGGAAAGACAGAAAGAAGACACAGCTATAAGACATAGATTTGGCATACCTGTCCAGTGAATACTGTAGCAGCAAATTTAATCCATACAGCTTTTTGTATACCCCACAGTTCTCTGGGGAACAAAAATCACAAACTAGCAGAAACAATAGCTGATGTACAAATAGGATATCTGTTCAATTCTAGAGTTACTGTTTCTTCCACCATGATTAATAGAACATTCAGCCCCTCATGTTGAGCCTCAGATGTGTAATTTTTTTGTTTTTATCATTTCTTACATTAGTAGGCCAGGAAGTCTGCCAGCAGACTCTGACCCTCCTTGACTCTGCCTGGCAGACAGGTTTTCACTGAAACAGGCAAAATGGTTTCTAACATATCCCCACTTTTTTATTTTATACAAGCCAAATATGTCTCAGCTTTTGGTGCAGAAAGACTGTGCCTTTCTTAGGCATCCCCTCAAGAAATGTGGACTTTTCCTGTCAACAGTATATGAATCATAGCATTCATGCCCTGTCTTAGATTAATTCACCTCTGAAAGAAACTTACCTGTCTTTGACTACCAGACTCTGCAATGGGGGAAGTAACCTATTTATAGTGCAGTTTTGAGCCATATATGATAGATATCTATATGGACGTTAAAAAAAAAGGAACCACACTTAACCACAAGTGGTAAAAGGCATAATCCTATAAGTATTACAAGAACTGAAAAGGCCAAAAGCATAGACAAAACAAAGAAGGCATGTTATTTCTTTTTATTATTATTATTATTATTATTATTATTATTATTATTATTATTTT
>NW_018392344.1:1917-5158 GCF_900095145.1 Mus pahari | reverse complement strand
TTTTTTTTTTTTTTTTTTTTTTTGAGCTTTTTGAATTTTTCAAGTTTTTTGAGAACTGGTTACTTTTTGTATCCATGGCTGTCCTGGAACTAACACTGTAAACCATGATGGGCTCAAACTTAGAAATCTACTTTCTCTGCCTCACAAGTTATGGTTTCAATGACATGGTTCAAACTTACTAGCATCCAAAAACTCTTAAACTCCAAAAATTAAATGCAAAAATTTAAACAAAAAATACTAAAGGACACACACACACAAAAAAAAAAATCTCTAAATTAACAATAAAAGTTTAAAAACAAAACTTAAACACTAAATAAAAATCCAAAAATATGAAAACACACCCTAAAACACTTAAAGGAAAACAAAACAAAACAAAAAAACACTAATCATTGACTAGGACCCTGAAAATCAATAAAACTCAAAAACATTCTTCTAAAAACTTACCAAACACTTTAAGAAAACCATCAAATTCTAAAAATAAATACACAACAACACAAAAATGACCCTAAAACATTTCTTTTTGAGTTTTGAGTTTTTGAGTTTTTTGAGAAAGCGTTAGTCTTTGTATCCATGACTGTCCTGAAACTAACTCTGTAAACCAGGATGGCCTCGAAGTTCAAAATCCACTCTCTCTGCCTCATAGATTCTGGTTTTAATGACATGGTCCATAAGGTCCTAGCAACCAAAAACTCATAAACACCAAAAATAAAACAATAAAATTAAAAAAAAAAACTACTTAAGAACACTAAAAAAAAAAATACCTAAATTAACAATAAAACTCTAAAAATAAACCCTAAAGACTAAATAAAAACCCAAAACGCTAACATACCATAAAATATTTAAAAAATAAAACAAAACAAAACAAACAAACAAACAAAAAAAACCCCACAAATCATAGACTAGGACGCCTTAAATCAATAAAACTCAAAAACATTCTTCTAAAAACCTACCAAACCCGTTAAGAAAACCAAAAAAATTCTAAAAATAAATACACAAGAACACAAAAATGACCCTAAAACACATTCTTTTTGAGATTTTTAAGTTTTTTGAGAACACGTTACTCTTTGTATCCATGGATTTCCTTTACCTAACTGTGAAAACCAGCATGGGCTCGAATTAGGAAATCTACTCTCTCTGTCTCACAAGTTCTGGTTTTCAATAGCATGGTCCACAACTTTCTAGCAAACAAAAACTCTTAAACGCCAAAAATAAAACACTCAAATTTCAAAAAATAATACTCAAGAACACTAAAAAAAATCCCTAAATTAACAATAAAACTCTAAAAAAATCCTTAAAGACTAAATAAAACCCTAAAAACTGTAACACACTTTAAAATACATAGAGAGAAAACAAAACAACAACAACAACAAAAAAAAACACTAATCATAGACTAGGACCCTGACAATCAAGAAAACTCAAAAACAATCTTCTTTTTTTTTTTTTTTTTTTGGTTTTTCGAGACAGGGTTTCTCTGTGTAGCCCTGGCTGTCCTGGAACTCACTTGGTAGACCAGGCTGGCCTCGAACTCAGAAATCCACCTGCCTCTGCCTCCCAAGTGCTGGGATTAAAGGCCTGCGCCACTAGGCCCGGCCAAAAACAATCTTCTAATAACCTACCAAACCCATAGAGAAAAACATCAAATTCTAAAAATAAAAACACAAGAACACAAAAATAACCCAAAAACTTTGTCTTTTTTTTTTTTTTTTTTGAGTTTTTTGAGATTTTGGAGAAGGGGATAGTCTTTGTATCCATGGTTGTACTGTAACTAACTGTGTAAACCAGGAGGACTCAAACTTAGAAATCCACTCTATCTGTCTCACAAGTACTGGATTTAATGGCATGGTCCACAATTTCCTAGCAACCAAAACTCTTAAACTCAAAAAATAAAACACGAAAATTAAAAAAAAATTCTCAAGAACATTAAAAAAGTCCCTAAATTAACAATAAAATTCTAAAACTAAAACCTAAAGACTAAATATAAAACCAAAAACCCTAAGAAACCCTAAAATTCTTTAAAAAACAAAACAAAACAAACAAAAACACTAACCATAAACTAGTACCCTGAAAATCAATAAAACTCAAAAACGTTCTTCTAAAAAACTTAAAAAACTCCTTAAGAAAGCCATCAAGTTCTAAAAATGAAAACACAAGAACACAAAAATGTCCCTAAGAATTTTTTTTTTAAATTGAGCTTTGGGTTTTTTGAATTTTTTGAGAACGGCTTAGTTTTTGTATCCATGGCTGTCCTGGAACTAAATCTGTAAACCAGTATGGTCTCAAACTTAGAAATCCACTCTCTCTGCCTCACAAGTTGTCCTTTTAATGGCATGGTCCACACGTTCCTAGCAACCAAAAACTCTTAAACGCCAAAAATAAAACACTAAAAATAAAAAAAAAAAAAAAAATACTCAAGAACAGTAAAAAAATTCCTAAATTAACAATAAAACTCTAAAAATAAAACCTAAAGACTAAATAAACCCTAAAAACCCTAACACACCCTAAAATATTTAAAGAAAAAACAGAAGAAAACAGAAACAAAAAACAAAAATCAAAAACTAGGACCATGAATATCAATAAAATTCAAAAACATTCTTCGAAAAACTTACCAAAACCATTAAGAAACCCATCAAAATCTAAAAATGAATACTCAAGAACACTAAAATGAGCCAAAAACTCTTTTGATTTTTTTTTTAAATTTTGAGTTTTTTGAGAACAGGTTACTCTTTGTATCCATGGCCGTCCTGGAACTAACTCTGTAAACCAGGCTGGGCTGGAAATTAGATATCCACTCTCTCTGCCTCCAAAGGTCTTATTTTAATGGCATAGTCCACAACTTCCTAGAAACCAAATACTCTTAAATGCCAAAAATAAAACACTAAAATAAAAAAAAAAAAACTTATGAACAGTAAAAAAAAATCTCTAAATTAAAAGTAAAACTCTAAAAATAAAACCTAAAGACTAAATAAAAACCCAAAAACCTAACACACCATATAATACTTAAAGAAACAAAACAAAACAAAACAAAACAAAACAAAACAAAAAAATAATCATAGACAAGGACCTTGAAAATCAATAAAACTCAAAAACATTCTTGAAAAACCTACCCAACCCATTAAGAAAATCATCAAATTCTAAAAATGAATACAAAAGAACACAAAAATGACGAAAAAACACTTTTTTTTTTTTTGAGTTTTGAGTTTTTTGAGTTTTTCGAGAATGGGTTACTCTTTGTATTCATGGC
>NW_018392344.1:0-1091 GCF_900095145.1 Mus pahari | reverse complement strand
AAGAAAACCATCAAATTATAAATATAAATACACAAGAACACAAAAATGACCTTAAACATTTTTTATAAGGTTTTTGAGAAGTACTCTTTGTATCCATGGCTGTCCTGGAACTAACTTTGTAAACCAGAATGGGCCCAAACTTACAAATCCATTTTCTCTGCCTCACAAGTTCTGATTTAAATGGCGTGGTCCACAAGTTCCTAGCAACCAAAAACTCTTAAACTCCAAAAATGAAACATGAAAATATAAAAAAATAATATTCAAGAACGCTAAAATAAATCCCTAAGTTAACAATAAAACTCTAAAAATAAAACGGAAAAACTAAATAAAACCCAAAATCATAACAAAACCTAAAATATTTAAGATAAAACAAAACAAAAGAAAAAAAACACTAATTATAGAGCAGTACCCTGAAAAGAAAACCTAACCAACCCGTTAAGAAAAACATCAAATTCTAAAAATAAATAAACAAGAACACAAAAATGTCCCTAAAAGTATTTTTTTTTTTTTGAGTTTTTTGAGATTTTGAGTACGGGTTACTTTTTGTATTCACGGCTGTGATGGAATTAACTTTGTAATCCAGGATGGGCTCAAACTAAGAAATCCATTTTCTCTGCCTCAAAAGTTCTGGTTTAAATGGCATGGTCCACAAGTTCCTAGCAAACAGAATCTCTTAAACTCCAACATTGAAACATGAAAATTTAAAAAAATAATATTCAATAACAGTAAAAAAAAAATCCCTAAATTAACAATAAAGCTCTAAAATTAAAACCTAAAGACTAAATAAAAACCAAAAACCAAAACACACCATAAAATACTTAAGGAAAAACAAAAGAAAAGAAAAGAAAAAAACATTAGTCACAGACTAGCACCCTGAAAATCAATAAAATTCAAAGGCGTTCATCAAAAAACCTACCAAACCATTTGAGAAAACCATCAAATTATAAATATAAATACACAAGAACACAAAAATGACCTTAAAAATTTTTTTAAGGTTTTTGAGAACTGGTTACACTTTGTATCCATGGTTCTCATGGAACAAACTCTATAACCAGGATGGGCTCGAATTTAGAAATCCACTCTCTCTGCCT
>NW_018392343.1:0-9962 GCF_900095145.1 Mus pahari | reverse complement strand
AAAAAAAAAATGAAAAATAAACAAACAAAAAACATAACAAAACAAAAAGCAATGAAGTCATCTAGTCAACAATAAAGAAGTCATTCTCTTAACTCATAAGTGACATTACAATTTGCATGGCGGAACCTCTTGGTAAACTAAAAGAGGAGCCATTGCCAATTAAATATGAGGGCTCAGGATGAGGTAAAGAACCCAGAGAAATAAAGTTGGTGTCAACATGGAATGTTAAAAGCCTCAACAAAACTGGAGAGGGCAGACCAAATAAACTTGAAAGGATTATAAGACAGTGTCTAAGGATACAAAAATTTAGTCATAGATGGCTCATGGCATCTTGTACCACAGCTCACAAAGCTGACCACAAAACGGCAAGTTTTGGAGTTAGACAATATACTGACCATGTTCTCTTCTCCCTTGATTCCTTCAATAATTCGAAGCACATATATTACACAGTATTCATATGACCAGGAAAATTACACCAATACAAAGTTTGTTTCATGTACATGTGAACCTAGAGAAGTTAAAAGAAAATTGTACATCATTTAAAAAGTGACCATGAAGGGACATGTTTTTAGGGTTAGCCTGAACTTTGGAATTGCTGACGGCAATGTGTCAGATGACAAATTAGGGAAATAACTCAACAAATGAGTGAATAAATAAATGAGTGTATTCTCTAAAATATCAGCTCCAGACCAGCTTGCCTCAAAATGAGCAACACAGGAATAAGAACACATACTGTCCCTCTGGTTGACAGGGTCCTTTGTGTTCTATTGTCTTGCCACCTCATTTCAAAGATTTCTCTGCAACTGAAGCAAGTCTTCACCTTTCATCCATCCAAAGCACTCCAACTCCCTAAAGGATTTGTTTCCCTCAACACTTTTCAGCTCTGTTTATTGTTAATGCTATACCTAAGGGAAAATATGCTCTGAGTAGGACTCAGGCATGATTATCATTATCACACAAATAATCTTATGACTCCAAGAGGTGAAACATGTATGTCTGTCATTTCCAAAGGGATAAAAAAACAGATTTCTTTAATCATTCTGGTAGTACAATACAACCACAACTTTTCACTACAGAGACAACTAACTATTCAGCATCTCTTTGGCCCATATTTGAAACATTTTGTATTGTAACTACTCAGTCTATATAGTCACATGAAACACAACTGGACCTACCAGATGCTAGGTGAAATATTTCTTTCTTTATTCTTGTTTGTTTGTTTGTTTGTTTATTTATTTATCACACATATTTTATTCCCCACAACCACTATCCAACAGGACCACGTCCCATATCTCCTCCTCACTTCCCTGTCTCCATGTGGATGTCCCATCTCCTACCACACCTGAATTCTAAACTCCCTGGTCCCTCCTGTCTCTTGAGGGTTAGGTGTATCATCTCTGAATGAACACAGATCCAGAAGTCCTATACTGTATATGTTTTGAGGGCCTCCGATAAATTGGTCTATGCTGCCTGTTTGGTGGTCCAGAGTTTGAGAGATCTTAGGAGTCCAGATTGGCTGCCCTTCTCCTCAGCTTCTTTCACCCTTCCCTAATTCAAAAACAGGGGTCAGATGATTCTGTCTTATTTCTTAAAGTACAGATTCTGTAACAGGTTTTGAAACTTATTGGAATTGAAACACAGATAAATTCTAACCTTTTTCATGACAGAGATACTTCCCAGTTTGTATGGCAACTACTTCCCTTTGGGATTGATTTCAGTGACCAAATCTATAGAGCCCCAGCTTAAGAGTTTGGTCATATTATTATCTTTCCATTCAATGCCAGCTAAGCTTTTACTGAGAACCTGTATGCTCAGAACAAAAGGGGAAACATTTTCTCAGAGTGTCTTTGAGGATATTTAATGAGTTTCTTTTGATGCAGAAGAAATTACCACAAATAGGACTGTGTGGACCCTTTTTGTCATAGCATAGTCTACACTTGGCCTAAACATCTCCTTTTCTCAAGTGAGTCAAGAGGCAGAAGAGGAACCTGGAAGGCAGTTCCATCCACATCTCAAGGACATCCTTTTCACGGTTCATAAAATTCCATCCTGCATCATAGTGCTGAGTGGCCCAAATTTGGTTTATTAATATTTAGTGAAAAAGCTTCTGAGTGAAATTTATATATACTAATTCGGTGGACTTACCTTGACGTCACATTAGTCTCCTGAAACCTAGACCCATAATCCCCTTATGCATACTGGACTATGTGTACTCAGTTTAATTTTTATTTTTTATTTCTATTGAATCCCCATCAGTTTTCCATAAAGGTTATTTTTTATTTTAAAAGAAATATAATAAGAAAATTTCAAAAACACAAGTAGAACTGAAAAATGTAGTAAGCACAGTAAACCATGTTCAGAAGACAAATACCATGTATTCTCTCTCACTTACAGGACTGTAATATCAATGAATACATCAAATTCAGAATAATTATGGGTATGAGCCAAAGCAGTAGAAAGTGGCATTGAGAAGCGTCCCTGGTTTTGGGAGATAATGAGGCAGTGGTCACTCTGAGGTTAAATAGCCTAACTGTCATATGCATCTCTCGAGTATGAGAACCTTTAGTATAAGTCAAAGGACTTTTTTCTGCAATATTTAATTTCTAACTTTATCTGCTTACATTGTTAGAGGTTTTTTTTTAATTATGAAAGACCATAGCTGATAACCCCAGCCCAGTCCATATTTGGGAGAGTCGGACTCCTCGAACCCTTCTACAATTATACCCTTCTCAGAAAAAGTATATGCTAAAATTCTCTCTGAAATATCTTATTTAATGTTGTTTATTTTCCTTATCCCACAGTCTGGTGAGTGTCACAGAAGACCCAGACGAGAACATGATCCTAGAAGACCACTAGCTCCTTCAACTTCTCCTCATTATAATCATCACCCTCAGCAAGATCCCAATCATGTACAATTTAATCAACCACCCTTTCTACCCACTAGATCAGGAGTTAGTGAAACAATGTCTTTCAAACTTAATGTTTCTTCCTTTGAAATAGTATTACAACCAACTGGTCTTATAGTTCAGATTCCTAGTCTTCTTGTAGAAGTAAATGTAGTTCGTATCCCTCAAAGAAATTCTCCTCTCCAACCTCCTCACATAATACAAGCATGTAGAATACCAGGGCCAATACCTTGCATAAGTACTGCTACTGCTCCAAATTCCACTTATACTTTTTGATAATAGTGGAAAATAAAAAATTCCTTTTGCAGTCAGGGTAGCATAAAACAAAGTACTGTGGCATTTGGTGAGAAATAATCTTTAAAGGTTTAAGAAACAACCTTTACCAAGCATTATACAAAATGAAAATAAAGAGATGAGCAGCATTATAAAGCATCTACTGTTGTCCTCATTGTGACTACTGTACCTCCTACTGTGTTATTTGCATAAATTTAATCCTTCCAGAAACATAACCTTATTCCAGAAAACAGTGTTCTTTAGGGGAGATACGACTGTAATATACAATCACGAAAACAGATGAAAAGACGATAAGATGTTCACTTGAATGATGTCCATCAGATAATTACTAATCACAGAACATGGTGGAATATATTGAAAGTTCCTGCACACAGCATGTTCCTGAAAATTACTGAGTAGAATGTCATCATTATATTTAACCCCACAAGTGTTCTACATCCATGGACTCAACCAAATTTGCAGGGAAAAGACTTTAAAATATATTGCAACTGTACAGAGCACATTCTATTTTACCATAGCTCTTTGAATAATCCACAGCATCTATACTACACAGCATTCAAATTATTGAGAGAATTATCCACAAGTGAAAGTTTGTTTAATGTGTATAAGAACCTATAAAAGTTAAAAGAAGATTATACATCATTTTGGATGGAACACTTGATTACAGAGAATCCATAGCATGCACAGCAGTTTTAGTAACATGCCTTCAACTTTATCAAGGCACTATAGTGCTTATAACCAAAGTTCCATATGAACCTTAAATTATAAGAAGCAGCATATTCCAAGAAAATCCAAATGAGATGGGGCATATATTGCAATATAATTGACTTTTGTTTGGTTCTGATTCTATTCTCTCTCTCTAAAGATTATTCACACTTCTGAAGAGAAATTTAAACTATCTAAATCCACACCTCATGAAAACATAATGGCTATGCGAAAGCAAGTGATATGAAAGGGTCTGGGAACTCAGAACACTAATGACTACCTGCTTCCTATTCTCTGGAACACAAACACTAGTCCTTCACTCCTAGGCTCGTGTCGTAGATACCCTACATTCCTCCTTTTCTCTTTTGCCTCCTCTTCTCCTAACTACCCAAGGATCCAGCACTGCAAGCCACCTTCTCACAATGTGGAAGCCACTTCTGCTACAACAACTATGGTTGCCATCCCAACTGCTTCTGCTGTTTCTGTCAGCAAATGTAGAGGTGCCAATGCCATCACTCTTCCTAGCAGCATCCACCCTGATACTTCCACAAATGGTGTCACAGCTGAGACTATCTTAACTACCAAAGATGACACTGCTCCAACTGAGGCTGGAGGCAATATCACATATGTTTCAGATAACATCACACCAACTTCTACAGACATTATTCCAACTGCTACAAGTAACAATACTCCAACTGTTACACGAGTTTCTTTCCACAATGCAACAGTTAGAGATTTCATCACACTTTCTGTGGGTGGCAGCACTACAGGGTAGTTTTCTCTACAATTTAAGATGGTCAGACATACAAGGAGATGTGGCAAAGTTTAGTTTAAAAAAAGTCCAGATCTATATTTGTCAGGCTCTGGCAGAGACTATCCAAAGACAGCTGTATTAGGCTCCTGTCAGCAAGCATTTCTTGGTGTCCCCAATAGTGTCTGGAATTAGTGTCTGTATATGGGATGGATCTCCAAGTGGGGCAACCTCTAGATGGCCTGTCTGTCAGTCTCTGCTTCACCCTTTGTCCCTGTATTTCCTATACAGAAGAGTAATTTTGAGTTAAAAATTTGGAGAAGACTGGGTGACACCTTCCTTCAAACAGGGACCATGCATGACTGGTTTCTACAGGTTCTCTCTCCCTGCCTTTTGTTGGACATTTCAGCTAATTTCATCCTTTTTGGGTCCTGGGAGTCTCTGCCTTTCCTGGTATCAGGACTTTCTGGTGGCTACCACCAGTTCCCCATCTCTCATTTCTCCACACCTCTGGTAAAACTCCTGACCTTCTGTACATCTCTTCCATCTCCTCCTATACCAGGTTCTTCCCCCATTTTCCCCTCCCACTCCTTTGCTCCTTCCAAGTTCCTCCTACCCTCTACCTCGTGTGAGTATTTTGTTTCCCCCTTCTAAGAAGGACTAAAGCATCCAGTCTTTGGTCATCCTTCTTCTTAAGCATCATCTGTATTGTGAGTTATATCATGTGTATTCTGAGCTTTTTGCCTAATATTCACTTCTCAGTGAGTACATACCAAATACACATTTGGATGCTTGTAGCCAACCACTGGACTGAGCAAAGGGACCCCAATGAAGGGGTTTGGGAAAGGACTGAAGGAGCTGAAGGGGTTGCAACCTCATAAGAAGAACAACAATTCCAAGGAACCAGACCCCTCAGAGCTCCTAGGGACTAAACCACAAACAAAAGAGAACACGTGGAGGGACCCATGACTACAGCTGCATATATAGAGAGAATCGGATCTTCTTATCTGGCATCAATGGGTGGAGAGGTGCTTTTCCTTGAAGACTTGATGCCCCAGTGTAGAGGAATACTGGGGTGGTGAGGTGGGAGTGGGTAGGTAGGTGAGGGAGCACCCTTATAGAAGCAAAGAGAGAGGGCATGGAACAGGGAGTTTTGGAGGGGAAACCAGGAAAGGAGATAACATTAGAAATGTAAATAAATAAAATACCCAGTAAAAACTTTCAACATATATTCTATAACTAGATTTGTGCATCCATACGCAGTATATGTTTGAGGTATATGTATTCACATGTGCTTTTGTGACAACAGATTCCTTGGCACAGTTAATGAGAAGAAAATGACAGTGCTTAGCCACATTATCTAAGTGAGGAGCTCTTCTTAGCCTTTCTATGTGAAAAATTCTGTTCTTTAAAATTCATAGCCACTTTTTATTTATTGACTTTTTAGGTAAAGGATTATATGTCCACACAAAATTAAGGCATATATAAACATATAAAGTTTTTATATTTATAAAAATTGTAATATATATAAACTATTGCTATATGAGATACCTACAGATATTTCACACTAACACAAAGGAATATACCGTTTTTGCAGTACCCCACAGAATATTCTCAAAATTTGACAACATACTCAGTCATAAAGCAAGTCTCAACATATACAAGAAAATGTTGACATATTGCAAACTCATAGAAAGTGAACAATTCTCTACTGAAAGACTACATGGTCAAGGAATAAATAAGAAAGAATTTAAAGGCTTCCTAAAATACAACAAAAGTTAATACAAAATATACCCAAAATATTGGAGCACAAAGGAAGAAGTGCTAAGAAATTTTACCCAGTTCATTTTATAAGGTCACAGTCATCATGAAACCCAAACTACACAGAGACTCAACAACAAAAAATGAAAGAAAATTACAAAACCATTTCTCTTGTGAGCATTGATACAAAAATCCTTAATAAAAGACTCACAGACTGAGTATTTTATATATATAAAATATCATACATAAAAAAATCATAAAAACTCATCCATTATGTTAAATAGGCTGCATTCAGACAAGCAGGGGTGCTTCAACCTATGACAGTTTGTCAATGTAATCCCTCATATAAAAATC
This sequence comes from Mus pahari, assembly GCF_900095145.1. Lineage (NCBI taxonomy): Eukaryota > Metazoa > Chordata > Mammalia > Rodentia > Muridae > Mus > Mus pahari. The sequence goes on along the minus strand of NW_018392343.1, from coordinate 3,191 downwards.
TTAAGAGATAAAAACCAGATGATCATCTCATTAGAGGCTGAAAAAGACTTTGACAAAATCCACCACCCAAGAGAAATGTTTTGGAGATATTGGAGATACAAGAAACATAACTAAACATAAGAAAGGCAATTTACAGCAATATAATGGCCATTATCAAATTAAATGTGGAGACACTCTAAGCAAATCCTCTAAAATCTGGAACAATACAGGGCTGTACACTCTTTCCATATCTATTCAATATCACACTTGAAATATTAGCTACAGTAGTAAGAAGGCTAAAGGAGATCAAGTAGATGAGAACTTAAGGAAGAAATCAAAGAATTATTTGCAGATGATGTGGTAACATACATAAGTGACCCAAAAATTCTACCACAGAACTCCAACAGATCAAAGACCTCAACATGAAACAAGATGCACCTGAATCTAGCAAAGGAGAGAGTAGTGAAGATCATCGAACATGTGGGCATAGGAGACTCCCTCCAAAACAGAACAGGAATAGAGCAGGCAGGAAGACCAACAGTTAATAAATGGGACCACATGAAACTGAAAAGATTCTGTAAGGCTAAGGACACCATCAATGGGACCAGATGGCAGCCATTCTATAGAGAAAGGTAATTTCCAAAATATATAGAGAACTCAAGAAACTAGACATCAACAAACCCCAAAATACTAAACAGACATCTTAACAGAAGAATTTCAAATAGACACGAACATCAAAGGAGATGCTCAGTACTATTAGCCATCATGGAATTGCAATTCAAACCCACTCTGACATTCCATCCGTCTCCTGTCAGAATAGCTAAGATAAAAACTCAAATCAAAGCTCATTCTGGGAAGCATGTAGAGCAAAGGGAATACTCCTCCAAAGACTGTACAAGTGCAAACTTGTACAGTCTACTTACCAATTTGGTGGTATATCAGATAATTGGGAAACATCTAACTCAAGACTCAGCTATAGTATTCCTGGGTATATGTGCCAAGGATAATCTGTCCTGATACATGGACACTTGCTCAGCTATGCTCATAGAAGCTTGATTTGTAATAGCCAGAGAGTTGAAACAAAATTGTTGTTCTTCAACTGAAGAATGAATAAAGAAAACAAAGTGCATTTACACAAACAAGTATTACTCAGCTGTTAAAAATAATTACACAATAAAATTTGCAGGTAAATGGAGGGAACTAGAAAAAATCCATCCAGAGAAAAGTAACCCAGATGGGAAAAACAACCATGGTATGTACCCACTTATGAGTAGACATTAACTGTAAAGTTAAAGACAATCGTGCTACAGATCACAAACACAGAGATTAGAATGGACAGAAAGCCTCAATAGGGGACAGATATTCAGAGTCAGGTGTGGAGAGGGGCAGAAGCCATAAGAGGGGTTGAACCCGATTGCCATGATAATAAATGAAAGTCTGCAGAGGTGGAGATAGAGAACATCTCCAGGAAGAGAGAGAACTGGGAGGGGGGAGGTGCCCAAGGATCTTCTGGGGTGTCCATAGATATGACTCACAGACTTGAAAATATAGAGCCTGGGGAGGCTGCCTCCTATGTCAAGGAAGAAACTCTGGTGGATCAATAAAACAACAAGCCCACCCACAAAATCTCTGACCCAAAACTTATCAGGTCTACAACAATTGCAGGGATTGGGAACAGAGCAGAGACTGAGGGAATGGCCAACTAATTGTCCCAACTTGAGACCCATCCCAAGGCCAAACACCAATCCATGACACTATTAATACTTTGTTATGTTTGCAGACAGAATTCTAGCATGGCTGACCTCAGAGAGGTTTTACCCACAAAACTGACTCTGATATATGCAGACACCCAGAGCCAAACAGTGGTTGGAGCTTGGAGCCTCTTATGGAAGAATAGGAGGAAGGATTGCAGCCCCCTAAGGGGCTAGCACCTCCATAGGAAGACCAATAGTATTATCTAACCTTGACCCTTTGGGATCTCAGAGATTGAAGCAACACCAAAGAACATTGGCTCGACCTATATCTCCTACACATGAATAACAGATATGCAACTTGGTTTTAATGTGGGTTCTGAACAAAAGGAATGTACAAGCTGTTGACTGTCCATGGGTTATGCTCTTCTAGCTGGGCTGCCCTGTTTGACTTCAGTGGGAGATGAAATGTCTAGTCTCACAGAGGCTGTAAGTGCCAGGGGGAACCCATGTATTCACAGAAGAAGATCAAGGAGGGATTAGGGAAGGAATGGTGGAGTGGGTAAATGGTAGAGGGCCAGTGAGAGGGATTTAAAGTGATAAGTAAAAATTTATTTAATTAATTAAGAAAATTAATAATTTCTGTCTTCAATTTATAAAAGATATTCTTTGTATAGAAGCAGAGAAATGGCCAATCATCTTTCGACTATTTATTACGTGTAATTTTCAGGTGATTGTGAGTGATCTCATTTAACCCTGAATGTTAAGATGACAAAATGGCAATGGTTTGCGATTAAGATAAAAATACATATCTAATGAATATATGTACTAACTAACACAGGCAAATATCTCCCTTAAAGAAATACAGGAGAACCTAAAACCCTAAGAAGAGGAAACACAAAAATCTCTTGAAGGATTACAGAAAAACACATCCAAGCAGTTGAAAGTATTGAACATAACCGTCCAGGATCTAAAAATGGAAATAGAAACAATAAAGAAATCACAAAGTGAGAGAACCCTGGAGGTATAAAACCTAAGAGACAGAAAAGTAGTCATAGATGCAAGCACCACCCACAGAATATAAGAGATAGAAGAGAGAATCTCAGGTGCAGTAGATACCATTTAAATCACTGACACAACAGTCAAAGAAAATGCAAAAAACAAAAACCTCCTAACTTAAAACATCTAGGAAATCCAGGATATAATGAGAATACCAAACCTAATGATAATAGATACAGAACAGAGGGAAGATTCTCAACTTAAAGAGTCAGTAAATATCTTCAACAAAATTATAGAAGAAAACTTCCCAAACTTAAAGAAAGAGATACCCAAGAACATGTAAAAAGTCTACAGAACTCCAAATTTTTTATTTTCCACTATTATCAAAAAGTATAAGTGGAATTTGGAGCAGTAGCAGTACTTATGCAGGTATTGGCCCTGGTATTCTACATGCTTGTATTATGTGAGGAGGTTGGAGAGGAGAATTTCTTTGAGGGATACGAACTACATTTACTTCTACAA
>NW_018392342.1:0-9954 GCF_900095145.1 Mus pahari | reverse complement strand
CCAGCTGCGGGTCCCCTCTCCAGTCCGCTCTCTCCCCGGCAGTGCACCCCAAATCTAATTTTCACACTAATAAGTACTAATATCTAAGATAAAATTAATTTAAAGCAATTATGCTTTTTAATTCATAAAAACTATACGCAAAAATATCTAAATTCTAATGTCTAAGGCTGAGATAACATGTACTGTATGTGGGTTGTCATACTGTGTTAGTCACTGCAGTCTGATTACAAAGGGAATGTCCCAAACAAGAGACTTAATCATTCTCCCTATCATTCCTATTTTACATCATTAGAACCTCAGATATTCAAATATTGGTTTTTATTTCTAATAAGCATTCTGTGCCTTACTCATATATTTCACATTAATATTCAAATTTATTTCTTTTTTGAACCTTTTTTTGATAAAAAAAAACAATTAGAGACATAATCAAAATCACATACAACTATGAAGGTCTCAAATTTATTAATCTAAATAATTTATAATAAATAGCACAAGTATTATTTTCATCAAATGAAGATGACATGAAAGATAATTATGTATTTTTCCTGATTATTTTAGATAATACTTGGAAAAAGAAAACTTTAATAATTTATATTAATATTTTCTAATGATCAAATAATAAATTATAATATATTTCATTTCATATCAGAGGATAAAGACAGCATACAAGAGCACTTATCATTAAACTTCATCATTCATTAATTTATTTCTGATTTGTTAAGCAATTACATTTACTTCTTTTCCTTCCAAATCAGTACTTGCCTGCAATCTCTGACAGAGCTGTCCAGTCTGACTCTCAAGAGGATACACATACTGCCTCCTGACACTCTTCAGTGAGAAAAAAACCCCAAAGTCTCCTGGGGAGAGTGAGAATATCAGATCTCTGAGCACAGAGGATAGCAGTAATCTATATTTATAAACATTGTTTTCAAGAATGTGGAAATCTCATATATATCATTGTGTGAATAAAATAATATCTATCTATCTATCATCTATCTATCTATCTATCTATCTATCTATCATCTCTAACATGTAACATTATTATCTATTTATCTACAGATCACCTATTTATTTACCTTCCTGTATCTATCATCTGTCATCTCGTGTGTGTGTGTGTGTGTGTGTGTGTGTGTGTGTGTGTGTGTGTGTATGATGTGATGCTGAATTATTGCTTCAAAAACATAGTGTTCTCACTGGGATAAACAGACTTCCTGAACTCAGATGTTATTCTTTACTGCAATGAAGGTTTTTTAATGCACAGGCTTAAAGATGATAATGAGAATGTGGTAAGGAGAGGGTACAGAGAAAGCCCGAAGGTGTCTAATCAGAAGAAAAAGGAGTAATTCTCCAATCTTGTGCTGGGATAGAAGGTATGTGCTACAGCTAAGTTTTCAATACTGGAGTTAGAGAATGTGAGCTGAAGTGTTAAAATGAACAACTGATACTCTTTTGAGTTCTTGCTGTTATTTTATTTAACATCTCCATCTCAGGCAATATACCAGTCAACTCAGAATCATGGCTTCTCTCTTTCTCAGAAAATAGCTTAAGTCCAAGTGAAATCAACACAATGCAATGCTGAGACTGGAGACCCTCAGTATATACTGTACCCTAATCTAATTAAGTAATGTAACAATTTCTTTTGTGTGAAGCTAAAGTGTTACTCAACTGGTGACACATGGTCCTTTTGTGAGTATATGAGGGTGGTGAGCCTTCTAATAATCTTACCCTTACAATCTACATAAACCATGGGTACTATTATAGAATTTTAGAAATAGTGACTACATGGTGGTGATAATGAACATATCCTAAGATTTTCTGAAAAGACACTGATGTGTTTCAGAATCAGAATTGAAAATGTATCATGTTTTCCATCTGCTCACATTAAATTAAAAAACATTTAGGTGAGAGAGAGAGAGAGAGAGAGAGAGAGAGAGAGAGAGAGAGAGAGAGAATGAAATAAGGAATCAAGTCAACCAATGAACATTTCTAATCTTTAAAGCCTACCTGTGTTTATTACTCATGGATTCTTTGTAACACTAAAGAACTATGTAGTAGACAGAACTCATAATCGATATGGAAAATATTATGTTACAGCTCTAAGTGAACGGCTTCATTCTGTTACTGGATGTGTGACTTCAGAGGATAGCCACATGATGCCTCCACAAGAGTTTTCTCAGGGCTGGCACTTTTGCAGTTTAATGAACATTTTACTATGTGTTCACATTGTGATTCAAAGTATTTGGAGTATAAGCTGAAACAATTTTATTTGATGAATCTGAAATTTTACTTGCAGAAATTTATTTTAAGAATAGAGACAGTGGCTTATCCATTGCAGCCTACTCTGATATGTCCATCTTTCTGAAAATCCTTGATATCTGTATGTGGATATGTATGTGTCTACATACAGTACATGAGACACCATTCTCCTTTAATGGGTCATTATGAAAATGGAAGTTTCTGGTATGAATCTCAAATGGAATTCTCATTGTTCTCATTGATCTCAGCATCTGAGGATGAACTCAACAACTGATGAAACAATAGAAAATTTAGTTATTTTGTGGCACTTTCAATATAATATCAAATAACAAAGAGAGGAATTTTTATTGATTTCAAATTTTTCAATTCATTTTTTATTATTTAGGAATTTTAATATCTCAGTGTAATGGCATTTGTATAAGATAATAGCTTTAAAGTATTTAGAGAACTCCTGATGCTCCAATTATTTTATTTGACTCTGAATTTTGGGCGGTATGAAGGATACTTATGTCAGGTTGTATTTTCAATTTGTCCTGTAAGCACTAAAATTATAAAATGAACAAATATGGAAAATCTGTTGGGTTGCCAGCATTTACTGTCATCCATTCCTCACAAAAACTACCTCCAATTCATCAGTCTCATGGGCCTTCATCACTAATGTAGATGTTTGCATTGCACTGCTACAGTTTAAGTAATATGAGACTATTTACAAAGGACATTTTTTTAAGTCATCAGTTAAGCCCTAGTTAGACATTCCTCAGTGTGGCTACATTTCTCCCTTGGCCTCTATGTCTACATCAGTGTCACTAAGGAATCTTAACTTGTTCCAGATATGAGAATATATAACAGGTATACACATAACTGCAAATTGAACTGACAATTGAGAGTGTATAATCTCCAAAAAGTACTACTGAGAAAGAGTCAGGACCCTATAAAAAATACTGAGGTAAAAAAAATGGTAAGTAAAAAGACCCTTTCTTAAGAAAGAAAAAAAGGAGATATAGAGACAGAGACACAGAGAGTGAGACAGAGATACAGAGACAGAGAGGAGAGAGAGAGAATGGGGAGGGAGGGAGGGACGGAGGAAAATGGTTAAAGAGAGGAAGTGCCAACAGGAATGAGGAAACAAAAATAAATTTGAAAGGACCTTTTCATACTAACATTGACAATTGACTAAAGCGAACCTAAGAGGAAAACTGACCATCTATTTACCTTTTTTCTTTGTTAGCACAGTATCACTCTGCAATCTAGGCTATCATTTAACTCACAGATACTTTCTGAATCAGGCACACAATTCTTGGGAGTAAAGGATATATCATCTTTCCCAGCTAAGATTTTGTCATTTAATGGTTTGACAACTAAGTATATATTGGAAAAAAATCACCTAGTAGTATGAATAGGGAAAGGATTTGATTTTTTTTTTTTTTTTTTAGAAAATTGAGGCTGTGTGGTGATTTTTTTTAATACAACAAACAAATTTCTAATTTACCACAGGCTCTAGAATTAATGAAATTATGTGATATAGAAATGGTTCAGTGATTAGTGTATTGCTGTTCAGGTTTGAGTAGCAGTTTTGATCAACAGTACCAATGAAAGACTGGGCAAACGAGCATTTATATGTAACTCCAATAATAAAGATATGAAAGGCAAAAGAAGGTGGATCTCTGACTCATTCTAGCAAAAACAAGTAGGTCCAAGACAAGTAACCTGTATCAGAAAACAAGGTGGAAACTAATCAAGACTCTTGGTATTAGGATCTGAATATTACAGGAACATGCATTCCCATGTATATTACACACACACACACACACACACACACACACACACACACACACGTAAGAGGTAGGGGAGAGACTAGAACAGTTGGGAGAGACAGACTAAATCAATAATTTCTCCCATCTGCAAAAATTGCTGTCATGATTTTTAATCCTTTCTTTCAGGAGATGAGTATCAACTGCTCTCTGTGGGAGGAGAACAGCTTGTCTGTCAAAAGCTTTGCATTTGCCAAGTTCTCTGAGGTCCCTGGAGAATGCTTCCTCCTGTTTACCCTCATCCTCCTCATGTTTTTAGTATCACTGACAGGAAATGCACTCATAGCGCTTGCAATCTGCACCAGTCCAGCCCTACACACACCCATGTACTTCTTTCTGGCCAACTTGTCTCTCCTGGAAATTGGCTACACTTGTTCTGTCATTCCCAAAATGTTACAGAGCCTTGTGAGTGAGAACCGAGAGATCTCTCGGGAGGGTTGTGCCTCACAGATGTTTTTCTTCTCATTTTTTGGTATAACTGAGTGCTGCCTATTGGGAGCTATGGCCTTTGACCGCTGCATGGCCATATGCTCCCCACTCCACTATGCAACCCGAATGAGTCGTGAGGTATGTGCCCATTTGGCAATAGTTTCATGGGGAATGGGATGTATAGTAGGGTTGGGACAGACCAATTTTATTTTCTCCCTGGACTTTTGTGGACCCTGTGAGATAGACCACTTCTTCTGTGACCTTCCACCTGTTCTGGCACTTGCCTGTGGTGATACATCCCAAAATGAGGCTGCAATCTTTGTGGTAGCAGTCCTCTGCATATCTAGCCCATTTCTGTTGATCATTTATTCCTATGTCAGAATTCTGGTTACAGTGCTGGTGATGCCTTCACCTGAGGGACGCCACAAAGCTCTCTCCACCTGCTCCTCTCATCTACTTGTAGTCACTCTCTTCTATGGCTCAGCATCTATTACCTACTTGAGGCCCAAGTCTAGCCACTTACCAGGAATGGACAAACTCTTGGCCCTTTTCTACACATCGGTGACATCCATGATGAACCCCATCATCTATAGCTTAAGAAACAAGGAAGTACAGGCAGCACTGAGAAAAACTCTGAGTCTGAAGAAACCTCTGGCAATAAATAGGTAACAGAACCTTGCCGAGCTGCTAGCTAGTGAGAATATGCAATGAGAAAGATAAAACAATAAAAAAGTGCTACATTATTCTGTCTTCCTTATGTTGAGTCCCATTCTAATTTTCAAGTTACTTCTGTACTCAGCCGTATTTTCTAACTGCTACTTCAGAAATGAAATAAAATACTAATGAATCCAATTAAAGAGTACAATGTGAGAGATTTTCCATTATGTTTCATTCTCAGATGTAAATCTAAATGCCAAGTTATATCTCATAAGTCTTGCAAATTCAAGACTTGGTGACCATATGCTTTCTGCTCTTTATTCAGACATATTTCATGTGACTCTTTATTCAATAGGAATTTATAAAGGGTCTTATTTTAGTAATATTTGTATTTTTAATAAATAATGATACATACCACAACTCTCTGAATTCTTTTGTGACCTATGTATACCAAAAAAAAAAAATGTGTAAATGCTACACTACTCTCAATTGTTCAGATTCGGCATGATTTGTTTCAAATTTTTAAATATAACATAAGAAATATTTTCAAGGCTTTCTATGGCAGTTTTTCAGACTTTTAATCTTTCTTCTTGTTGTTAGAATTTTATGTATTCACCTTACTTCCTGCTCATTGCCCCCGACTCAGTCACCCCTCCTAAAATTTCCCCCAATTACATCTCTGTTTCTTCTCTGAGTTTGTTGTGTTCTCCCTGGGGATCACCAACACTGGCAACTCATGTATCTGTGAAGACAGTCAAATTTTCCACTGAGGTTGAATAAGGCATCCAAGCTATAAATTCATCCCACATGCTGGCAACAGATTTGGGGATAGCCCCTGCTCCTGTTGTTCAGGATACACATGAATACCAAGCAACACATCAGTTACATATGTGCAAGGAGGCCTAGGTCCAGCCCATATATGTTCTTTGGTTGGTGGTTCAGTCTCTGAGAGCACCAAGGATACAGCTTAGAAGACTCTGTTGCTCTTCTTGTACAGTTCCTATCTTCTTACAGGCTGCAATCCTTGCTGTGATTTTTCCATGAAAGTTCCCATGCTCAATCGACTGTTCGTCTGTGGGTGCCTGTATCTGTCTGAGTCAGGTGTTGGGTAAAGCCTCTAAGAAGACATCCATGCTAGACTCCTGTCTGCAAGCATAGCAGAGTATTATGAATAGTGCCAAGGATTTTTGTTTGCCAATGTGATGAGTCTCAAATAGGTCTGGTTATTGGTTGGTAATTCACTCAGTCTCTGCTCTGCCATTCTCATGCCAGCATTTTTGAAGACAGGATAAATTTTTGGTCAAAATTTATATGGGTTGGTTGCTGGCCCTATGGCTCCACTGGGGTTCCTGCCTGGCTACAGGAGGTGGCTACTTCAGGTTTCATATCCTCTACATAGTGAGTCATAGTTAAGGACACCTCCGTGGATTCTGGGGCACCTCCCTTATCTCAGGTTTCTGTCTTTTCCTGGGGAGGTTCCCTACCTTCCTACCCCTTTCAGTTGAAGATTTTAATTTATTCTCATAGTTATCTTGTCATCTCCCTGTCCATCCCTACACCTGATCTGGAACACACACAAACACACACACACACACACACACACACACACACACACACACAAACACACACACACATTTCCCCACTCTATCCTTATCTCATCGAGTTTCTTCCTTCCATCGGCCTCTTATGACTAATTTTTTCTCACTTCTAAGTGAGATTCAAGCATCCTTGTTCATGTATTTATTCTTGTACCTTCTTTACCTGGCTTTGTTGGTTGTGTTCTTTCATGGGCTTTCAGCTATCTGGATGGGTTTGGTTCCTGGATTTTCTTATTGTAGCACATACTGATAGGGGTTTTGACTCGATGATGCTGATGTGGCAGGTCTCAGATGGGTATCTTTGGGTTGTATCATTCCATATCTAGTGGTCTGTTGCATTTAGTATGTGCAGGTGTGTATGGTTCAGTTGCTGCCAATCTGATGATTTTCAGCAGAGAGTTGGCAGGACAATGGAAGTCTACCCAGGCTACCAATCTACTGTGGGCAGCTTGGCATGCCCAGAGGTCTCAACAAGTAGGGATGGGTGGAGGAAGGGAAGCTAACTTGAATAATTCAGTGTGTCTGATGAAGGTAGGGGGAGAGGTGGCCAAAGAACGGAGGTTCCCCTGGGATAGCAGGCTGCTCAGGACAGCTCAGCATGCTCCAGAGGATCCAGCAAGCTTCTTTTAGTTTTGAAAATAATGTTTAAAATATTAATATTCAAGTTTCCATGAGCAACTCAGGACAGGGAAGCAGGTAGGTTAAATGCAGATTATTGTGGGGGATATGGAAGTTAACCATGTGAAGAAAAAAGTGGATTGGAGAGGGAGGCACCACAGACTTCGTCAACTCCTCAAAGAGTCCTGATCTGGTGTACACAACATTAGATCTAATATAGTCCCTGGAAAAACAGTGAGACCCCAAAAAGGAACCAAGGCCTGGGTAGTGTCTGCCCCCCCTTTTAAAGACTTATTTATTTTATTTATATTAGTACAGTGTAGCTGTCTTCAGACACACCAGAAGAGGTCATCAGATCCCACTACAGATGGTTTTTAGCCACTATGTGGTTGCTTGGCATTTAACTCAATATATTTGGAAGAGCATTCATTGCTCCTAACCCCTGAGCAATCTGTCCATCCTATTCCACTGTCTTCATAGTAGTCTTTTCAGGGGATAATGCTCCCCCTACTCCTCTTTTTTTTTACCCCACCTATGATCCTTTTGAGTGACCTCATCAGGTAGACAATTCATTGCGGCATAGTGAAGATGTAGCAAGATAAAAGTGGTTGAGGATTTAGAGACTTTAGATTATCTCAAACAGTTTATACATGTAAGTATATTGCACAATAAATCCAGATATGCACCCTGATGTTGGTCCCTGGAGTCTGATTTCCTGGGATTCATTATGCAATTCTGTCACCTCTCAACCACATCCTCTGCTCTGCATATCAACACATCTCCTTCCTTCCACAAGTTCAACACCCCTTCCCCATTTTTGTATCAGAACATGTCCTGCTGTTACTGATATCAAACTCCAACAGATCATGCAGACCTCCAATCTTCCTTGTCCCAGCTCATTCCACCCAGCTTCCAACATCATCAGGAATTCTCTGGGATTCTGCAGGTTACTCCTGCCAGAGAAGAGGACATACTGATTGAGAATCTTCAAGGTTTTCTCATTTCCATCCTCCTTTTCACCATATCCAATTCTATAGTCTCACTCCCATCTCTGTAGCAGATCACCTCCATTCTGACCCCATCTCCAGCACACCATGCAGATGATCTTCTCACCCTTCCTCTATACTCACCTTCTTATCTTAGAACCAACTTCATCTGGATTTTTCTGGGAATATGCCAACCTAGTTTCACTATGATCCAAATAGACCAGTGAAGCAGGTAGTTGAAGTTCAGATATTCACACTCCTTCCCTGTATCCATAGGCAATCACCTATCACACTCCCAGCTCTGTAGCAGACTACCTGTTTTGGTCTTTCCACAAGCTCTGTACCTATGGGGAATTGCAGGCTGGTGTCCAGTTGACCTGAGTTCCAAACCCGGAAGGGTGATAATTCACATTTATGACCTGTAAGTGTTCCCTCATGCTCCTGGAACTCTGGCTCCTGCCTAAGTTACCACCCCCACAGCCCCTACAAGTGAAGCCTGAGTAGAAATCATGTAGGCAATAGCTCAAGTTTTTGATCTTCAGGCTAAATTCCTCCCCAGTTACCTAGAAACAGTAAAGATCATAAAAAGGGCTGTTAAATGGATGTATCTGGAGTATATCATCCTGAGTGAGGTAACTCAATCACAAAAGAAGTCCCTTGATATGCACTCACTGATAATTGGATATTAGCCCAGAAACTTAGAATACCCAAGATACAATTTCCAAAACATAAAATCAAGAAGAAGGAAGACCAACACGTGGATACTTCATTCCTCCCTAAAATAGGGAATAAGATACCCATGGAAGGAGTTGCAGAGACAAAGTTTGGAGCTAAGACAAAACGATGGACCATCCAGAGAGTGCCACACCTGAGCATCAATCTCATAATCAGCCACCAAACACAGACACTATTGCATATGCCAGCAAGATTTTGCTGAAAGGACCCAGATATAGCTGTCCCCTGTGAGGCTATGCCAGTGCCTGGCAAATACAGAAGTGGATGCTCACAGTCATCTGTAAGATGGAACAAGGGCCCCCAATGGAAGAGCTAGAGAAATTACCCAAGGAGCTGAAGGGGGTTTAAAACCCTATAGGTAGAACAGCAATATGAACTTACCAGTACCCCCAGAGCTCGTGTCTCTAGTTGCTTATGTAGCAGAAGATGGCCTAGTCGGCCATCATTGGAAAGAGAGGCCCCTTGGTCTTGCAAACTTTATATGCCCCATACAGAGGAATGCCAAGGCCAAGAAGTGGGAGCGAGTGGGTAGGGGCAGAGGGTGTGTATAGGGGACTTTTGGGATCACATTTGAAATGTAAATAAATATTTAATAAAAAAAATTAAAAAAAATAAAATAAGGGCTGTTCAGCCCTATCTCTCTGTCTTACTTCTCACTCCTTTGTTCTCTTAACTCTCACTCCTCTCTCTTCCTTTCTTTCTCTTTGTCTTCTCTCCTCTCTCCTCTCCTCTCTTCTCTCCCTCTTACTCTCTTTCTCCTAGCCTTTCCTCTCTCTCTCTCTCTCTCTCTCTCTCTCTCTCTCTCTCTCTCTCTCTCCCTTCTCTCTTTCCCCCTTCATGTCTATAATAAAGGTCTAAAACCAT
>NW_018392341.1:0-2405 GCF_900095145.1 Mus pahari | reverse complement strand
CCCCAGAGCTCATGTCTCTAGCTGCATATGTAGCAGAAGATGGCCTAGTCAGCCATCATTGGGAAGAGAGGCCCCTTGGTCTTGCAAACTTTATATGCCTCAGTACAGAGGAACACCAGGTCCAAGAAGTGGGAGTCGGTAGTTAGGGGACCAGGGGGTGGGGGAGAGGGTATAGGTTACTTTGGGGATAGCATTTGAAATGTAAATGAAGTAAATACCCAATAAAAATTGGAAAATAAAAAAAAACACTAGTGGACAAATATTTAGTGAAAGTAAATATTTAGAGTGTCTTTTACAAAATCCCCTCATTGTATACCGTGTGGTATAAGGTTATTTGACTTAATTATATTCCCAGAGTACACTGAGTTTAGAAATTTGCAGAATAACAGAAAACTCTGTTGCTGCTAAGACTACAGAATTGGGTGCTACTTAACTCTACTCACACTCTGAATTCAATGATTTTTTTCTACATTGGTTTACCAGAGTTTTTGTATTTTCATTAAAACTGAACAACAATTCCAAAAAAAAAAAATACTGAAGAGACAAATATTTTGAGGAATTTTTCAAAAGAAATATTAGAACAGAAATTTTTTTAAAAAAATTAAATTTAAAGGAAATATCTGTAATAGAAGAGGAAAATATAAAGGAAATAACTGTAAGAGAAGAGGAAATGCTCAACAGAGGAGATTTAAAATACTGAACTTTCTCTTGTTCAAGAAGAGTAAAGAACTGAGTTAGAAGGCTGGAATAACTTCACATGTGTATTAGTCAGGGTTCTCTCTAGTCACAGAACTAATGGAATGTATCTATAAATTAAGGGAATGTTTTGTGATGACTTAGAGTCTCTCGTCCAACTACCCCAATTAATTAGAAGTGAATTAGAAGTCCAAGGATCTAGTAGTTTCTCAGTCCTAGGAGGCTAGTTTTTTCATCTGGTCTTCTGTAGAAGTAGGTTCCAACAGATGTGCTGGAAAGTAAATGCAAGCAGTGAAGAAGAGTGAATCTTCCTTCTTTCAATGTCCTTATGTAGGTCTCCAGCAGAAGGTGTGGCCCAGATTAAAGGATTTTTTTGGCTCAGGCTGACCTTGAGCTGGGAGATTGCCTTGCCTCAGCCTCCTGGGATTAAAGGCAAGTAACACCTTACCTGGGCCTAAACTTTTCATAGCCACTGTGCCTCTAGATCTCCATGCCAAGATTCAGGTTACAAACTTCCGTCTTCCAGCCTCAAGATCTGGATCACAGGTGAGCCCTCCAATTCTAGATTGTAGTACATTCCACATATAGTCAAGTTGACAACCAGAAACAGCCATGACAACCAGAAACAGCCATTACAACAGGGGACATGCATTCTTTCCCAGGGCCAGCAAAGAGGAGAGATAAAGCAAGCCATAAATAAAAAGTGGAGAGGGCAGAAACCCATTATGACTGACTGTTATTCTAAGACAAGTACATGAAAACTAGTGAGAAATGTTTTGAAACGCCAAGGTGACTAAGTGGAAGGGAAACCACTTTCAGATTTAAAAGACCTGTATTCTATAATGTATGAGTAAATCATGTTGGCATGGGAGGATGGAGGATGAAGTAGGTAAGTTTTAAGAGTAAAAGGTAACAGTGTGTAGAAAATGGGTTGTTTACCTGCTAAAGTAGGGAGGAATAGCAGAAAATGGGTTTGGACCAGGTCTTTTGCTTGGTGAAATGTTCGAAAGCATTTGTTAGTTAACAAGGTTGAATTAAGAGAGATATAGTCTTAAAACAGAGCCTACATGACAACTCAGAAAGTAACTTAGTCTTGGAAGGGCATCCAATAACTTTTGAGACATTCATTCAGCATGTTTGCGATATAGACCTGTGTTCCTAAATGCCTGGAAAGAATTGGAGTCTCCATAGTTAAGTGTTGCTACTTAAATTTATTTTTTTTTTGTTCTGAAAACTCTGTTTTCAGATTATAAAAATGTTTAGGCTCAATAATGAGAATAGCATGTGGTTACATTGACAAGAACTTTCCTTTTTATATGATAATGAGAGAAATGGTAGGCAATCAGTCTAATATGCTATTTGGGAAGAGTGTTAACTGGAGGGGGATGACTAGCCTGGAGCAATATGGGAGGTAGTTGGAGGCTGGCAATGCCCATGGCGTATGGTGAGAGTCTATGAGCATCCTGGTCCAGGTGAATTAAGTTCTCATTGAATCTCGGCTGAAATTTCTGTAAATGTTGGTGAGCAGCACTACAAGCAGCCTTAACTCAGGACCACACAATCCTCATCTCTTTTCCCCTTCTCTCTACCTAAGCTTTCCTTCCTTTTCACTACCTACTTACATGTTCTTCTAACCTAACAGACTCACATTTACAGAGAGAGAGAGAGAGAGAGAGAGAGAGAGAGAGAGAGAGAGAGAGAGAGAGAGA
>NW_018392340.1:0-2356 GCF_900095145.1 Mus pahari | reverse complement strand
ATATATATATATAATCTGCAGTAAATGAAAAACTTTTCCAAAATCTTTCTTGAAAATTTCTACTTCAGGTATTCAAACAATCTGTCTGCAAATTTAACTCATGGATTTTGGAAGATGGAGACAGGAGTGACCCAACCCTCAGGATCAATACTTCATAAATGGCATCCAGGAGTGAGAAATGCTCAGTGAAGTCAGGTTGTGACACTGTCTAAGGCAGCATCCAAGTAACTGAGATGTTCAAGAAAGAGCTTGTCTTGTATTGCAGTCTGGTCTTGAACATCTACTATGAGTGTAAGTGTGTTGAACATTGAAATCTCTGTTGGATTTCCAGATGCCAAAGCTGTGTTGGACTGTGGAATTTTAGCTAAGATTGGATCTTGGGCTGCAGCTCATTGTGTAAATATTGAAAGAAACTGGTGATTAACCTACAATACTATCTCCTGCTCTTGGGCCTCATACAAATTTTATACACATCAGGGATTCACATAAGGAACTCTCATTGGTCTGAGGAATAGAGAAGGTCAATTCCAGGTCTGAGAACATACTTGGTCTGAGAGGAGGGGGAAAGCTGACATGAGATGTTCCCTACCATGTGGAAAATATGGATTCTGAATCTCAGGATGTATTTAATCAGCGTCAGCTGCATGGAAAATGAAATCTTAGAACAAACTCTCCCTTGGACAAGATGTCCTTTAAGGCAGAGTCTATCAAAAAAGACCATGCCTTTAAGACTGGGAGGCTTAGTACAGGAACCCTGGCCTTGGATTTTAATTTATACAATACAATTCCTCCTCTGCTTCCTTTGCTTCCAAGACCTTGTATTCTTTAGGTAAATCTTACAGGCCTGATCAATTTTGGAGAAGATGGCCATCTCTTGGAGAGAATTACAAAAGGGGCTGAGTTCAGGAGGATGGCACAAAACTGATGGTATCTGACACATGGAGAGGTGGATTCTGAGTTTTAGTTAATATTTGAAGGTCTGAGTAGAGGAGGAGAGCTTAAACACACAGACCTGTGAAGATTGAAAGTGGACATCACTATAGGTGGTCTAACTATACCAAAGGTGATGAACTTTCTCTTTCTGCTACCAGTGCAGATTCTGTGTGCCACAAACATTTGGATGTCAGTTGTTCTCCTCAGTTTAGACCACTGAGGAACTCCCATGACTAGAAATCCATCTTCTCCCTCATTGATCAGCACTCAGAAGATATCTGTTTCAGCAAAATACATATTAGTAGGGTGCATCAGAGGAAAAAATGTAGAGAACTTCTCAGGAAAGTAGGGAAATTCTCTAATGATAGGACTTGTCTTCCCAGTGTTTGTCCACTCTTGATTTGTCATCCAATGTTAAATCTGTGTGTGAGAGATCCTTGGGCTTAAGCTTTTCTCCTCTACTTAGAACTTCAAATAAAACCAAAATTCAGAATCCACCTTCTTCAACCCAATACACCCCTAAAAACTAACAAATTACACAGGAAGTCATTTAAAAAAACTGTTAGAATGTGGTGGGTTGTTAAAATGTAGCTCTCTACAATGGATGGCTTCTGGCAAATATGATGGAGGGGGAAAATCCTGGGAATAAAATAAAAATAGATCTAAGAAGCCCCACAGTCTCTAACTTCTAAACTCAAGCCTCCACACCAATTCCTCTAGACTTCTTGTAAAACATGAAGCAAATGCCTCATATTGAACTGATGAACAGTGCACAAAAGCATAGTAACTGAACCAGCACCTTGAAGTCTGAGTAGCACTTTCGCCATGTCTTCTATGATTCTTGAAATCTTATGGATCTCAGTGTTGACATCTATGATAAAAACTTGCAAAATTCTCCTGAATTTTTCTAAAGAAAAGCTGGGCTTTTGAGTAACCTCTAACTCAAAAGACACACACCATCTCCAGAACACTCCCAATGGCTCTCCTCCACTAGGTCCTTCTCTGTTTGTTGGAGGTAATCCCCCAAACACAAGCATACACATCAAACACAAACTTTATTCATAACATCAACTCACCAGTCATCCACTAAGTTATTGTACCTTGCTTGCATACCTCACTGAATTTGAGCACTACTTCTAGGATCATAATGTAAATGTAACTTTTATTTCCTTTGACATAATTGACATCTTGGAGGCTTAATGCTGAATAACTCATACTTTATAGTACAGTCTGAATTCTGCCTGTTTGGTTCAATTATTTTGGGACAAAAGCCTTACCAATCTGCTTATTGAATCTAGTTTCTGTCAGTTTCTTATTAAATTTCTCTGCTTGGCCCCAAGCTAATTCTGCCAATTAGTGCTAATTTTCTGCCTCTTTCTTATTCTCTGGCTTCAATTGCCTGTGCTGACATGCACTGAATGAA
>NW_018392339.1:0-13308 GCF_900095145.1 Mus pahari | reverse complement strand
TGTATTTCTTTGAGTGAGTTATTAATGTCCTTCTTCAAATCTTCTACCACCACCATGAGATATGATTTTAAATCCACATCTTGCTTTTCAGGTGTGTTGGGGTATCCAGGACTCGCTGTGGTGGGTGTACTGGGTTCTGATGNTGCCCAGTGTTCTTGGTTTTTGTTAGTAAGATTCTTACATTTGCCTTTCACCATCTGGAAATCCCTGGTGTTAATGTTCAAGCTGTCTCTGGCTGGAGTTTGTTCATCCTGTGATTCTGTTAGCCTCTGTCAGCACTCCTGGGAATCCAATTCTCCCCTGTGTCCCTGTGGTCAGAGCACTCTCAGTAGGCAAGCTCTCCTCATGCAAGGGAGATGTCCAGGAATCTGGAGCTCTGATCCTCCTTCTGAGTCCTGGGGTTAGAGCCCTCCCTATAGGCTGACTCTCCTCTGGTGATCCCGAGGACCTGCTGTGTAGAGGGTCCTCCAGTCTGCTCTGCTGCCTCTGCCTTGATCTCAAGGACCTGCTGTGTGGAGATTCTTCTGGAGCGCTCAGTGGCCTCCACTGGGGTTAGGAAGAGATATGGCAGGAGTGGCCCTGACAGACTGGAACCCTGCCTCTGGGTGGGCTGTGCTCCTTTGTCCCTGTTCCTGCTGGCACAAGCCCTACCTGGACTTTCTGGAGTTGATTGTGCTCCATTCACCTGTGATCCGGAGGACCTGTGGTGTGGAGATTCCTCCAGAGGGCTCAGCTGCCTCCTCAGTGATCCTAAAATAGAGTGAGCAGTACTCAAGGGACTGTGGGGGTGTCCGCCAACTCCATGCCCTAGGTGACCCGGTGATGGCTCAGACCTGAAGGGACTTCTACCCCTGGTCAGGCCAGTTCTCTGCTTGCCTAGTGCTGTCTCAGGTCCTGTGCATGATTGGATTGGAACAAAAGTTGTGTTCCATTCACCAGTAGTCCTAAGATCACTTGGGCAGTCCACTAGGGACCTTGGGGTGTCTGCCAACTCCGTGGTGTCTGCCCTAGGTGACCCAGTGCTGGCGCAGACCAGAAGAGAAAATATTTCTTATGTTATATTTAAAATTTTAAAGGAAATTATGTCAAATCTGAACAGTTAAGTGTATTCTAACATTTATACATTTTTGGTATACATAGGTCACAAAAGAATTCAGAGTGTTCTGGTATGTGCCCTTATTTAATAAAAATACAAATATTACTAAAATAAGATCCTTTATACAGTTACTATGGAATAAAGAGTCACATGAGATATGTCTGAATAAAGAGCAGAAAGCATAGGGACAACAAGTTTTGAATTTGTAGGACTTCTGAGATATAACTTGGCATTTAGATTGACATCTGAGAATTAAACATAAATGGAAAATCTCTCACATTTTACTCCTTACTTGGATTCATTAGTATTTTGTTTCATTTCAGAATTAGCAGTTAGAAAATACAGCTGAAGACAGAGGTACATTCAAAATTACAAAGAGTCTCAACATAAGACAGACAGAAGAATGTAGCAGTTTTTATTTGTTTAATCTGGCTCATTGCATGTTCTCATTAGCTAACAGCTCTGCAATGATCTGTTATCTATTTATTGCCAGAGGTTTCTTCAGACTCAGAGTTTTTCTCAATGCTGCCTTTACTTCCTTGTTCCTTAAGCTATAGATGATGGGGTTCAGCATGGATGTCACCGCTGTGTAGAAAAGGGCCAAGAGTTTGTCCATTCCTGGTAAGTGGCTAGACTTGGGCCTCAAGTAGGTAATAGATCCTGAGCCATAGAAGAGAGTGACTACAAGTAGATGGGAGGAGCAGGTGGAGAGAGCTTTATGGCGCCCCTCCGGTGAAGGCATCACCAGCACTGCAACCAGAATCCTGACATAGGAATAAATGATCAACAAAAATGGGCTGGATATGCAGAGAACTACTGCCACAAAAATTGCAGCCTCATTTTGGGATGTATCTCCACAGGCAGGTGCCAGGACAGGTGGAAGGTCACAGAAGAAATGATCTATCTCACAGGGTCCACAGAAGTTCAAGGAGAAAATAAAATTGGTCTGTCCCAACCCTACTATACATCCCATTCCCCATGAAACTATTGCCAAATGGGCACATACCCCACGACTCATTCGGGTTGCATAGTGAAGTGGGGAGCATATGGCCATGTAGCGGTCAAAGGCCATGGCTACCAATAGGCAGCACTCAGTTATACCAAAGAATATGAAGAAAAACATCTGTGTGGCACATCCTTCCTGAGAGATCCCTCAGACCTCACTTACAAGGTTCTGCAACATCTTTGGTATGACAGAACAAGTGTAGCCAATTTCCAGGAAAGACAAGTTGGCAAGAAAGAAGTACATGGGAGTGTGTAGGGCTGAACTGGTGCAGATGGCAAGGGCTATGAGTGCATTTCCTGTCAGTGATACTAAGAACATGAGGAGGATGAACATGAACAGGAGAAAGCGTTCTTCAGGAACCTCAGAGAACTTGGCAAATGCAAAGTGTTTGACAGACAACTTGTTCTCCTGCCACAGAGAGCAGTTGACATTCATCTCCTGAAAGAAAGGACAGCTAATCATTAGAACCATTTTTGCAAATGAGAGAAATCTATCCTTTTATTACTGTAAGAGCATCAATTACATCAGAGACAGATTCCTTCTCTGAAGTCAAAGAAAAAATATCAAACCTTAGAAAAAGTGACTCATCCTCACCGATTTTCATATCTTATCCTTTCTCTGTTTACATCAGGTGATTTTCCAAAATGTACTGAGCATTGTACAAAGTGTACAAGGATTTACAGAAGATGGTGTATACTTCTAGTCTCAGCACTGATGAAGCTCGGGTAGAAGACTTATCATGTGTCTGAGTTCAGCTACATGTGTTGAGTAAGCTATCATAAAATAAGAAAAGCAGTGTTAATTGCAGCTCTGATTTTTACCCATTTTTCTCATTAACTAGTTCTCAATGTGACTCAGAAAAGCTGACCTACCCACTCATCTCTGTGCTTTCCTGTTGCCTCATATACAGTCTCTTCAACCATTCTCTGTGTGTTTGGGGTCCAAATTACTCTGTATTGCTCTCACTAGAATTTAGATACAGGCATTAAAATTAGTATTTCTTCAAGTAAGACTCATGTTTTTGTGAAAGGTAAGTAAAATAAAATAAATCCCAGCAACCACATGGTGGCTCATAACCATCCCTAACAAGATCTGATGCCCTCTTCTGGAGTGTCTGAAGACAGCTACAGTGTACTTACATATAATAAATAAATAAATTTAAAAAAGAGAGAGAATAAAATGAAATATTTTTTTAAAAATTCAATCAATAAATGATTCCTGTAATGCATGTAATTAAAGGTAAGGCACATCTTGATGTCTGGGAAGTAATAAGGTGATAAGAGAAGCTTCTTAAGATGAATAAGCTGAGACACTGGAGAGATGCAGGGTCAACCAAACACAATTGTAGCAAGCACTTCATACCACACACCTCAACATGGCAGCTGATTTGTGTAACATAATAGTTCTCATCATGTTTCCTTAGTGAGAGTACCATAGTGTGAACATTAAATTTCTGTTTTCTTAATATTATTCCTGATATTCTATGTATCAGGCTATTAAGTTGAATAAACAAAAAAGAAGTTAAAAGAGATTGGGCCTTGGCATGTAGTCCAGGCTCATCTCAAATGCATAATTTCCCTGCTTCAATCTTTTGAATGCTGGAAATCCAGGAGAAAGTCACGGTACCTGACTTGATAGAAACTTCTTCCTAAACTACTATCTCAACAGACTTTACATTACTATCTCATTAAATTGCTTATATTTCTATACACATAGTATGTATATACTTCATTTCTCTTTGCTCCTTTTCTCACAGTGCAGCTGCTATGTGCTTGCTCGGTTGCTTACATGAAAAACTGGTCATTCCCAGCACAGCCTTGTCTGTTTTCTGGATATCATCCATCTCTTCTGCCTATAGTTACACTATGCTTTTCACACTATAACTGCTACAATAGCCTTTAGCACTTTGGTGGTGTCTACTCATTTCTTTCACAATGTAGCTTTATACAGAGACTGAGTATGGACCTGAGTATGGACGTCATTGTTATTATCATTATGTTTACCATCTTTACCAATCCATAAGTTCTCTTGAAATAAGAAGTTCCAGTGTCTAGCTTACTCTGGCCCCTTAGGTATTCTGCCTGTCCTTGCCCATTATATCCTCTGTAGTTGAGTCGCATGAACCTCAAATTTTGAAGATGCAGATGACTTATTTTTCTCTCAGTCTGATAACTTTTCTCTTCAAATGAGGTGATCCTTTTTTTTTTTGTAGGGTATGTGTCTTTGCTGAAGTTTGGGTTTTCCTACCAAAACTCTGAATGCACCATATTTTTTTCTGACAAGGGTAGAATAGGAAATATCACCAGCCTGTTAGGCACTCCCTCTATTCTCTTGACATAATAAAATATCACAGGTTATTCTATATTGTATGTGAGTAGACCAGATCATGTTTGATCCACAAGTCAAATGTGGCTTCAGTGTTTCCAAATTATTATAAACATGCTACCCATGTTCATGAACACATAAATGACATGTTCCTATATGCTTGACAAATACACATGTGTGCCTGTATATTCATGCAGAAACATGGACACAGACTAGCACAAAAGAGTAGAGCAAGGGGGATTGTGTATGAGTTAAAATGTTCTTATAAACAATCATGCAGGGTAACAGCATTTGTGCATACTCTGCTTCTCCATTTGGTCACTTACAAAAGGGGCTGAGGGAAAAAAAACCCCACATATTCCCCATGAGGGTACTGCAGTGAGAGTTAAGTTAATTTCCCAAATCACTTGTTGATCAGGTTCTGAATTCTTATCAGCTACATAGGACATGAACATGTGTGTATGTCTACCCAAGCCACTTTAGATTTAT
Organism: Mus pahari; assembly: GCF_900095145.1. NCBI lineage: Eukaryota > Metazoa > Chordata > Mammalia > Rodentia > Muridae > Mus > Mus pahari. The sequence goes on along the minus strand of NW_018392339.1, from coordinate 8,392 downwards.
GTTTGTGTACACTCTAATTTAAAGAGTTTCACACCATAATCAATTATCTTTGTTCCTATTCAATAATTGATCACAAGATTATTTTTCTATTGGGGATAATGGAAAACATACAAACAAAAAGCACACACAACTTTCTATTCTAGGGAGATATAGCTGTATATAATAGCGTATTGGGTTTATTAGCTTATATATACACTTATTCAGGAAGAAATTCTAAAGATATAAGGACTGACTTAAAGCTCTGACTACTATGACCTCTCAGAGGACTTTGTTCTTATAAAAATTTGCTGAAACGCTGACAGTTCTGTTGTGATGCACTTTATACTTATACAGTCTGCTGTACTATATTAAATTAAGGCAAAACAAAACAAAACAGAACTCCAAATAAACAATTCCCCCAAAAGCCAACACAGAAATGTCTATTTTTTAATCTGAAAGATTTTTTAAGCACCTTGTTTTTCATTAGTATTTTCTGTATTTGTATGGGTAGCTCTCTAATTGGTCTTGAGAATGTGGTCTTGCCTCTCTAAGGTAAATTTCCAGAAACTTAGCTTGAGACTCAGAATGTTATATTTTCATTTCAATTTGTGTGATAAGAAAGAGTATCAAGATTCTTGAGAAACAAGTGTGAGAACACTGTGATGTATGGATCCCATCTGCCTCTCATCTCTTACATTTTCTTGACCTAATTTTGGATTCACTACTTCTTTGTAAACATTGCAAGTCCTCCTCACATTTCTAGTTGAGCTATTTGAATGGTTTCCTACCAATAATCAGCTCTATTTCATACATAGACCTTCATTGTTATTAAAGTCAAATGTGGAGTAAGCACTTGTAAAAATCTGAAGGTTCATACCACAAGGTGTGTGTGTGTGGTTTTTTTTTTTTGGCACCTGTATATATACAAGAGATGATGCATGATATGAGAGGACCTTGAAATCTTACTGCCTTGGCATGTATGATACCTCACATAGCCTAGACCCCACTCTAAAGATCTCTCTGTTTTATGAATGGAACAGTGGGGGAAAAACCCCACAGTTTCCCCTGTTGTCAAAGGGGTAGAAAGGATCATTGGTAGGTTCAGTGCCTTATCTGATCTTTTAAGGCTGCCACACACTGTTAAAAAGTGTTTCTGAAACCCTGCAGTATCTGTACATAGAAAATTTCAAGTAGTATTAATCTTCAGTAATATATGGTGACTACTTCTTATATCTATAACAGCACACACAACTTCTATACATTGCTCAGGAAAAGATTATCAGAAGGTTCACCACTGACTTCAAAGTTTCCTTATATCACTCACCTAGTAACATTCATACATCGAAGTGATACTTTAGCTCAAAACAATAGAGACTGTATGATCACTTGACTAGATTACAATGTACCATGTCACCTGAGTAGGACACTAATAAGTGAATACCAATTTACTATGAAATAAGTCATTAACACAACACACAGCTGTTTTCTGAGAGGGGTGCTAGACTCTTTGTAAACATTAATAACCATCAAAGAATTTAGTAATTAGAATACCAAGAATGGAAAAAATATATTGAGTATCTGATATCCTTTTATATACTACAATTCACTTTTCTCAGGCCTATTCTTAATAAATTGACTGTGGCACCTACCTCAAATGACAGTAAATGAAGATATGACAAGTGGTTTCTACTTCTGATTAGCCACTCCTGGGTTTCTGTTCATCCTTTCTTTACAACATACATGGAAAACACACCGTCCCATCTTCATCTCAACATTGTACTTAAAAGCTTTGGTCCAGAAACGATGCCTGATATCAAGAAAATTGTGTGTCTCAGAGGAAAGCACCGTGTCCTTTAAGGCAATGTCCAATATCACACACACACACACACACACACACACACACACACACACACACACATACACACACAAATAGATACACTCACACACCCTTATTTCACTATTCTCCCATTATATGCATTTTCTCCTTTCCTGGAAAACAATGAGCTTATATTATACTAAAAATCTTCTGTCTTCTAAGTCCTTTTTTCTTTTACTCTCACCAGGAGACTCACAATCTCTTCTCACCAGTGAGTTTCAGGAGGCTTCTCATTGCCCTCCTGAGAGTCCTTATGGATAGCTCTGTGCAGAGGAGCTGAATTCTCCAACAACCCTTTCCCCTGAGAAATAGTGCTATCATAAAAAATCTGAATCATTCCATCTACAATGAAGTATTACAATAAGCTAATCATCTTTTTACTAAATCAAAATTGCCATACTGATGACAAAAACTTGACATATGGTCTCCTGGAAAATAAGTATTATAAACCACAGCATTTGTTCATGCCTAGGCACTCTGAGTTTCAAGTTAAGGTGATGAATATTGTATTCTTATCTTGTTAGTGATAATTGAGTAAAGTTTTCATTCACATTAGGCACATTTTTCACTTTATTTTTTTCTTCCCCTTGCCACTGTATCGACCTATAGGACCCATGTAAACTATCCCTGCCATTTCAGTTCACAAACTGTCCTCTGATACAGTCTCCTGGGATTTTTATACCAATCATGCCCACCACCACCAGAGACCCTGATCCCTAGCTCCTCTGAGCACCCTGAGACCACTGGTACACAACAGCCAAACCTAGGTGAGGACTTACAAAACATTCATTTGTTCAAGGATTATATTTCATGAGCACTGATTTAGTCCTCATAACTACTTTAGGTATATTCAGATCTTGTGTTTCTACATTAAACAGTTTTGATATCTTTTGTTTCTAGGACATTGTGCATATTATGACATAAGGGAAATATTACCATACAAGAACAAAATTAACTTATTTTGTTTTTCATATAATAGTATAACCAAACAGATATCAGTATAAGGAGAGTAGAGAAACTACAAAACCATTTGGAATCTACCAAGAAACTTTGGAGAGCCTAGTCAATCATTGAAAGGATCAGGAAGTAATTTGAAAGTTTCTAGAATTTAATTCAAGTGAACAAACAACTTTCACAAATTTTAACAAATGCACAAATGCAATCCTGAGAGAAAATTCTCATATAAACCTTGCATAAGAAGAACTGATTAATCATGAATTAATCATGAGACTTCGGTTAGGCAGACAGGGAAGTGCTCCCCACCATGGCCTGAATTGTGAATATCGAAGAATAAGTAATATATGAAATTCATCAAGCCTTCTAATGGGAAGGTCTGGCTCAAATTGTTTGAGGCAACCAAGGCTGAGAGAGTCCCTTCTGGAGTTGATATTGTATTTCAACAGTATGTAGGGTTTTTATGTTTGTTTGTTTGTTTGTTTGTTGGTGGCTTCCTCAAGGCACTAGTGTTTGCAGCATCCAGTTTTGACATGATGGCTTTTTTTTTTAATTTTTATTTATTTATTAATTATTATTTTCTTTATTTACATTTCAAATGCTATCCCAAAAGTTTCCTATATCACCCCCCACCCCTGCTCCCCTACCCACCCACTCCCACTACTTGGCCCAGGCCTTCCCCTGTGCTGGGTCACAAGACCAAGGGGCCTCTCCTCCCAATGATGGCCGATTAGGCCATCTTCAGCTACATATGCAGCTAGAGATTTGAGCTCAGAGGGTACTGGTTAGTTCATATTGTTGTTGCACCTACAGGGTTGCAGCCCCCTACAACACCTTGGGTACTTTCTCTATCTCCTCCATTGGGGGCCCTGTGTTCCATCCAATAGCTGACTGTGAGCATCCACTTCTGTGTTTGCCAGGCACTGACATAGCCTCACAAGAGGCTGCTATATCAGGGTCCCTTCAGCAGAATCTTGCTGGCATGTGCATTAGTATCAGGGTTTGGTGGCTGATGATGGGATGGATTCCCAGATGGGGTAGTCTCTGGATAGTCCATCCTTTCATCTAGTAGGTTGAGTGCCTTAATTTCTTTGTCTTAGGCTCCTAGTGCTAAAATCAAACAACAGGACCATCAGCAATTAAGAGAAGAAGAGGTTTATTTCATCTTACAATTTTTAGTTAGTACCTCATGCAGGCGAGTCAGAGAAGGAAGTCAAAACAAGAATCTGGAAGTAAGTATTGATGCAGAAGGTCATGGAAGACTGCTGCTTACTGACTTATTCAATCATGGTTTGCTCTGTCTGCACCCAGGACCGCCAGTTAAGAGGTGATACCACCCATAAATTAATGGGTCTTCCCACATCGGTTAATCAAAATAAATAAATAAATAAATAAATAAATAAACAACTTTGCCCACAGTTAGTCTGTCCGACCCATTTTCTCAAAGTAGGAGCACTCTTCCTAAATAATTCTAGCTTGTGTCAAATTGACATAAAACTCAACAGCATAATTTTTCACTTAAGGAACACAGGGGCATCAGGAGTATATGTAACAGCTATTTAATGAGTCAAAATCTCCCACCACCTAATAGCTTATTTAAAAGCATTTTTGCATTAAAGGTTTCCTGCTAACTTGGAACCTATATAAAACTGATCTAATTATGTTTCAACCCTGCCTGGAGGCATAAAGACAGGTACATCTCTTACATGTCTCAACATGTTAGATTTTTATTGTGAAATTGTCATCATCTATATATTTTCAGTTTGTTTTTAGAGATGACACCGAATGAACTTATCTTTCTTTTCCAGATCTTCTGAATGTTATCACTGAGAGAATTATCTGTGTTCAGGTCAATGTTCTTCATGAAACCTTTGCTTTTTGTGTGTTTATCTGCTATGATTTATGACTAATGTCAAGTATTTGCCCTCTCTGTTCCTAAATGCATGCTTCTGCAATGAAGTCTCTCTGCAATTGCTTTCATATCTTCTTTATATAAGTTATTAACATATATTACCCAAGAAAAGGCTTTTAAGAAAATGAATTGGAAGAAAGTAGTCTCAAGCAACTTAGCCTATGTGCTTTGCTTTGTGAATTTGAAGGAAGGACCAATGAACTTTGAGAGTTTTAGAGAGCTTTATATGGGAAGCCTCTCCCACTAATTGACCAGAAGATCTTTTATAAATTATAAGAATGTGGATACCACTGTCAGAATACCTACTCTTATTTCTCTCCCACAGACTCCACATGTGAAAAATCTATCCCTATGACAACAGTTGATACATATATTCACCTATATTCATGTTAGGGAACCTTGAAATTGTGTTCTGATTATATAGAGACTAAAACATATATCAGTGAAGGCAACTATTCCATGAGAATCAGGTCTTTAATCTTGACTTGTTCAGAGTAAGACCTTTATTCTAATTTTCATAATCCTTGTCCAGAATGTGACTTGACAGCCTAGAGTTTTTTCATATTAAAGACCTACCTGTACAGCAGCAGTGATTACAGTGCACCTTCCCAGAAGATTTTGCTCTTGGTCACTCTCATGCCTGGTGATAATTGTTCTGTTGGGAATATAGGGACCTCCAGGTCCCAGTTTGAGCTGATATAATTTCCTTCTTCAATGACACACTTCAGTATCCCCTGGCTCTGGGCAAAGCACTCACGTCTGATATTTGGCCTTGGATTCTAAGATTCATTTTCAGAATATATTACTTCTGGAACTCATTACCTTCTCAGCCTAGGGAAATAATTGAAAGAATGAGCAGACAAAAGTTTCAGAAGTGAGGACATAATAACCATACATTTTTCTTTTCCTCATCTCTCTGTACTACAAACTCTCTAGCTGAGAAAACAATATTATTTTTATCAACTGCCAAGTTGTTTTTTTAAATGATTCAGTTAATAATTCACATGGCTTTTATCATGGTAAACATTTAAAGTATTTTTGAATGATATAGTAAACTAAATTTCAATATAAAATTCGATTTAAAATAATTCATATTTCACAGTTACCTTAAACTTGAAGAACAAACATTCAATAATAAGAAAAAAAGCAAAGATAGATAAACAAAAAGAGACCACTTTTATATTTGGAAGTAATTCCCTATTACTTAGATCTCTTAAATTCTTTACAAGTTTACAGTTTTCTGAAGAACTAAAAATGTGAAGTTCTTTCTGATACAGAGATAGTGTTGATATACACATGGTACTGAAGAGACGGTCTATGCTACTCTGCATTCATGTACAGGTGTGCTAACTATTTCTGTTCCCTTGACTGTTTCTCTTTATGGTTTTGGAAAATATACAGAATTAAAAATGTGACTTTCATATTAAATACTTACATTTAAAATATGAGTCAGCTAAGATGTTCATGCCTTCTACTTCCTTAACAATATTGAATTAAATAATTACCTTTGAACAGGATGACTATATCTGAGGAAAAACTTTATATTACAATATATAGTAGTACCTAATATGTCTGGAAAATTTTATTTTACAGCATTATAATATTAAAATGTGTTTTCACACAATTCCTAAGGACATTCAATTACCATGACTTAAAGTTAGGGAATGAACACAAAGTTAGGGAATGAGCACAAAGTTAGGGAATAAACACATATCTTTTTCAATAAATATTTATGAATGGAATGTAAAAATCCAGGGATGGATTTTATATGTGGATCCTGTTGGAAAGAAATTATAATAGCAATTTTGATAGTGTTAACTGCATTCTTCAATATTTTTATAAATTGAATTGAAATTTTCAATTTGTAAGTTTATTTTGTTCAATAAATGTGAATGTATTACCATATATGTTAGCTTTGAACTAGATGACTTAAGAAACTTTATTAAAAATATTTTTAAATGCTTTAAACAACATTTTCTTGTTAAGAGAGAAAAATAGGGAAAATAAGAATTTAATAATATAGTAAAGAAATCAAGTTATTAACGTACATTCACGTCTATCCTGTTGTTTAAAAATAGTCCTTCATTTTAGATAATAAGAAATCTATTTTAAAAGATTATACTTACTAAGCATTCCCTTCTTTTAGGACATGTGGTCTGCTCTGTGAAATGGGCTCATGCAGAAATTTACATGTCTATAAACAAAGCAACTGAGGGTTTCAGGAGGAATGCTCAGGACAGTGCTTCTTGGAAGATGTTCAACTGGAAATAGGTACTGATATGTAAATAGAAGTTGGTAGGTATAATTGAAATGGTATTAGAAAGAGACCCAGGATAAATAAAGAAGTTAAAACTTGATTTGATAAGAAGTAACACAAGTGGGATATCATTCTTATAACAGAAAGGAGGATAAAAATTGTACAGAACCTTGAACAAATTGATAGTGTGTGCAGTTAATATTTTTAGAAATAATTTTATGTTGATGAATGTCCTATTATTATATTATTCTTATGGCCACAAGAGGTCAAGTAATGAAAAGTTATAGCCAAAAGGTAAGTGATCACCTATAAGGCTTCGTATTGAGATGAAAAATTGAGTTGTAGTTACTGTGACATAAAAATAAAATGCACACGCCGAGAATAATTTTACAAGGCTCTAAAATTAAACAAAACTAACAAGAGTAGTCTACATTGACTGTTAAAACATTCCAGACTGCCTTTTCCGTATTATAAGGAAAATGCTGGCAGAAAAACAATCCATGCATGATATCTAACACTCAAGTCATTATGGTTGTGTACTTTGTTCTTAGAATGGTGTTTATAAATATACATTTAAGGTAGAGAGATAGAATAGCTTAAAAATACAGGTTCCAGGTAGAGAAGTATCATGTCCTATTAATTTTTTCTCTCCAAATGCATCTTTGTTCCTTTTCATTCTGACACAATTGGATATCTACCAAGGCCTTGTTTATATGTGTGCAATATCTTTTTCTACCCTTTGCTGATAATCTTACAAGGGCTGTTGAGGAAGAATAAGGTAAATTTCCTGAAAGAACAATTGAGGCATCTTGGAAGAACTGAGCAACCATTGACTGTTGAGTAGTTTTCTACATGATCTGTGTTATAGCTCTGAGTTTTTCTGAAATATTTTTTCTTTACTTTTTGAGATTGTAACATAATTTCATCATTTCCCCATTCTCTTTCCTTCCTCCATATCCTCCAATATACTCCTCTTGCTCTCTTTCCAATCCATGGCCTTTCTCTAACTGTTACATGTACACATTTGAGAATGTGTGTGTATGCATGTGTGTGTCCTGTTCAGTTTGTATAATGTTATTCTATGTGTTTTTAGGACTGACCATTTGGGATTGCTTTACCAACTGGTGTCCACTTCCCTGGGTAAGATTATGTCTCTCACTCTCGTTGTTTGTAGTTCTATGTGTAGCTCTGTACCTTTAACAGTTTTCAGTGCACTCTGTATTCTTTGACTTTCCTCCTGGAAGTCAGTGTCTCTCTCTCTCTCTCTCTCTCTCTCTCTCTCTCTCTCTCTCTCTCTCTCTCTGTGTGTGTATGTGTGTGTGTGCATGCACCTTTAGGGGCCATGTCTCTCAAGAGGATTTTGATCCCATTACATTCCTCTTTATCTAACATGTATTTCTGCACTTGTCACCCT
>NW_018392338.1:5146-13486 GCF_900095145.1 Mus pahari | reverse complement strand
GGAGTGGGTGGGTAGGGGAACAGAGGTGGGGGGAGGGGTATGGGAAACTTTCGGGATAGCATTTGAAATGTAAATAAAGAAAATAAAAAAAAAGAAGCTAAAAAAAAAGAAAGAAAGATTGGCAATATGAATTTTGAAAGAAAAGAAAAGAAAAGAAAGAAGGAAGGAAAGGAAAGGAGGGAGGGAGGATAAAGGAGCATATAAAGAAAGAATAAAGAAGAAGAAAATCTGCCTCAACTAAATATCTAACTCTATATGTACAAATCTCAGCATAAAACTATCAGTGCAGAAAAGTAAGACACATCTACTTAAAAATTGCTAATTCTGCCTTCTGGTTTCCATCTGAACCCTGGAGCTGACTCTGTGCCACAGCTCTCTGCATCACAGGTCCACCTGGAGATAGTTTGTCTTTCAGGAGTTCTGACACACCTAAGCTCACAGATGAGACCACCACTACTGCTCAAATACCTGGCCCAAGTAGGACCCATCCAGGGCTCAGAGGACACAGGAGCCAAAAAGCAGCCAGGGACATGATCTTTCCAATTTCTATCCTTACCCTGGAGCTGACCCTGTGCCACAATCTCTCCTAGAGATAGCTGTATACCAGGAATGCTGACACACATAAGTTCATAGGCTCACAGGTTCACAGGAAGAAAAATCTCCATCAGAGACAGCAAGACCAGGTAACACCAGAGATAACCAGATGGCAAAAGGCAAGTGATATCACCAGAACCTAGTTTCCCCACCACAGAAAGACCTAGATACCTCAACAGATATGAAAAACAAGATTCAGATTTAGAATCACATTTCATGATGATGGTAGAAGACTTTTAAGAAGGACACAAATAACTCTCTTGAAGAAACACAGGACAACACAGGTAAACAGGTAGAAATCCCTTAAAGATGAACTATATAAATCTCTTAAAGAAATACATAAAAACTTAACCAAATGTGAAGGAATTGAACAAAACCATCCAGGATCTAAAAATGGAAATAGAGACAATAAAGAAGTCACGAAGGAGACAACACTGGAGATAGAAAACCTAGAAAAGAGATCAGGAGTCATAGGTACAAGATCACCAACAGAATACAAGAGATAGAAGAGAATCTCAGGTGCAGAAGATACCATAGAAAACAGTAACACAACAGACAAAGAAAATGCAAAAAGTAAAAAGCTCCTAACCCCAAACCTCCAGAAAATTTAGGACACAAAGGTAAGACCAATCCTAAGGATAATAGGTATAGAAGAGAGCAAAGATTCTCAACTTTAAGGGCCAGTATTTTCAACAAAATTATAGAAGAAAACTTTCCTAACCTGAAGAAAGAGGTGCCAATAAACAAACAAAAAGTCTATATAGAACACAAAATCGATTGGATCAGAAAAGAAATTCCTCCCATCACATAATAATCAAAACACCAAATGTACAGAACAAAGAAAGTATATTAAAAGCAGTGAGGGGAAAAGGCCAAGTAACATATAAAGGCAGACCTATCAGAATACACCAGACTTCTCACCAGATACTATGAAATCTAGAAGATCCTGGGCAGAAGTCATACAGACCCCACGAGAATCAAAATGTCACACAAGGCTCCTATACTGAACAAAACTAACAATTACCGTAGATGGAGAAACCAAGATATTTTATGTCAAAAACAAATTTAAACAATATCTCTCCACAAATTCAGCAATACAGAGGATAGTAAATGGAAAACTCCAACACAACAAGGGAAACTACACCCTAGAAAAAGCAAGAAACCAAAATCTAATATCTAACAATATAGACTTAGTAGAAACAGATGTTTAAAAGTTGGGGTTATAGACAGATGCACTTTGCACTTAAAATGCACAGAATGCATAGAAACAAACACTTATCTAGTTCTAATTGGCTATTCTGGGTCTCTTATTGTTCCATATCAAATTGAGGATATTTCTTTCTATTTATGTGAAGAATGATATGAGGATGTTGATTGTGATTTCATTGAATCAATAAATTGTTTTGGTAGGAAGGTCTTTTTTCACAATGTTAATTCTACCAAGCTGTATGCCTGGGAGGTCTTCAAATTTAGGTATATTACTTAATCTTTTCACACATGTAAAATTTTCACTGTAGAGTATTTTTTTTACCTTTTTTGTTTTGTATATTATAAATATTTTGTTTTATTTGAGAAATTCAGAAAAGGAATATGTCCAAGATTTCTCTCTCAGCATGCTTGTTACTCACATGAATTAAGACTGGTAAATTTTGTAAGTCAATTATGTATCCTAACATTTTGCTGAAATTATTGATAATTTCTGCTATTTTATAGTATCTTATACCCAATTTTGTGAACACTAGGTATAAGATAATATAATTTTCAATTGAAAATAATTTGACTTAAAATTTTCCAATTTGTATCTTTTTTCTTGCCTTATTGCTCCCCCTAATGCTTCAACCACACTATGGATGAGCAGTAGGGATAGTGGGCAGTCCTCTTTCATTCCTGATTTTAATGGGTCTTATTAATGGTTTTATTCATTTAGGATTATTTTGGCCATGAGTTTTTCATATATAACCTCTATTACGTTGGAATATGTTTTCTGCAATCCTACTTTTTCTAGGGCTTTTATTAAGAATGCATGTTGAATCTTATCAAAGACTTTTTCTTTTTGCTTTTTGCTTTCATTGAGATGATCATATGATTCTTGCATTTTGTCTATGTATTTGATTTATTACATTTGTTTCTTATATATTTTTAAAAAAATAAAAAAATAAAATCCAAGAAAAAAGAATGTATGTTATAATGATCTTCCAGCTGGTATCTTGATGAAATAATCCATTAAAATTTATGAAAAAATAACAACAACAACAAAACCAAAAAACAAAACAAAGCAAAAATCTCTATCTTCTGCAAATATTTAGCATTTCGGGGACCTTTGAGTTAAAAAGTTTTTTATAAATATATATAAATATAAAAAATATTTATATGTCTAAATGTATAAAAGATGAAAATCAAACTACCAAACATTTGAGTAATGTACGCTCTGTTAAAAAAAAAAAATAACATTGACTCTCAACCAAAAGTTATCAGTAACAATAAGGAAGGACATTTCATACTCATCAAAGGAAAAAAATCTACCAAAATGAATTCTAAATTCTGAACTTCTACATCCCAAATGCAACCACATTTGTAAAAGAAAGGTTATTAAAGCTCAAAGTACATATTGAACCTCACACAATAGCGGTGGGGGACTTCAACACCCTACTATCAGAAATGGACAGATCATGGAAACAGAGACTAAACAGAGACACAGTGAAATTAACAGAAGTTATGAACCAAATAGATTTAACAGATATCAATAGAACATTTCAATCTAAAACAAAGGAATATACCTTTGTCTCAGCAATGTATTGTGCCTTCTCCAAAACTGACCATATAATTGGTCATAAAACAAGGCTTACCAGATACAAGAAGATTGAAATAAAACCATGTTACCTATCAGATCACTATGGACTAAAGCTTGTCTTTAATAACAACAAAAGCAAAAGAAAGCTTACAAACCATGAAAGCTGAACACCTCTCTGCTCTATGATAACTTGGTCATGGAAAAAATAAAGAAATTAAAGACTTTTTAGAATTTAACAAAAAGGCACAACAACCAAAACTTATTGGACACAATGAAAGCAGTGTTAAGAGGAAAACACATATCTCTGAGTGAATCCATAAAGAAATTAGAGAGAGCATACACTAGCAACCTAACAGCACATTGGAAAGCTCTAGAACCAAAAGAAGCAAATACACCCAAGAGGAGTAGAAGGCAGGATATAATCAAACTCAGGGCTGAAATCAACCAAGTAGAAACAAAGAGAATTATACAAAGAATCAACAAAACCTGAAGCTGTATCTTTGAGAAAATCCTCCAGATAGATACATTCTTAGGCAGACTAACCAGAGACCACAGACATGGTGCCATAATTAACAAAACTAATGAAATGGAAAGGAAGACATAACAACAGAAACCAAAGAAATTAAAAAATTCATCAGATTCTACAAAACATTCTATACTCAACAACACTGGAAAATCTAGATGAAATGGATAATTTTCTAGACAGATAGCAGGTACCAAATTTAAAGAAAGATCAGTTATAGGACGAACAGCCCTATAACTCCAAAAAAAAAAAAAAAAAAGCCCAGGATCAGACGGGTTTAGTGCAGAATTCTATCAAACCTTCAAAGAAGACCTAATACCAATACTCTTCAAATTATTCCACAAAATAGAAACAGGAGGAATTCTGCATAATCCATCTGTGAAGCCACAGTTATGCTGATACCAAAACCACAAAAAGATCCAACAAAAGAGAACATTATAGAAATTTCCCTTATGAATACCAATGCAAAAATATTCCATAAAAATCCAAGTACACATCAAAATGGTCATTTACCATGATAAAGTAGGCTTCATCACAGGGATGCAGGGATGATAAAATATATGAAAATCTTAACCCCCTTTATAAACAAATTCAAAGGAAAAAAAACCACAGAATTGTTTCATTAGATTTATTTATCTATTTTATGTATATGAGTACACTGTAGCTGACCAGAAGGTTGTGAGCCATCCATCATGTGGTTCCTGAAAATTGAACCCAAGACCACTGCTTACTCCAGACCTGCTCACTCTGGCCCAAATATATATATATATATATATATATATATATATATATATATATATATATATATTTGTAAGTACACAGTAGCTGTCTTCACACACACCAGAAAAGGGTGTCAGATCTCATTACAGATGGTTGTGAGCTACCATGTGGTTGCTGTGATTTGAACTCAGGATCTTCGAAAGAGCAGTCAGTGCTCTTAACCGCTGAGCCCCCCTCATGATTATCTCATTAGATATTGAAAAACATTTCACAAAATTCAATACCGTGTCATGTTAAATGTCTTGGAATGATCATGAATTCAAGGTTCATGCCAAAACATAATAAAAGCAGTATATGGCAAACTAGTAGCCAACATCAAACTAAATGGAGAGGAACTTGAAGTAATACCTCTAATATCAGGGACAACAAGGGTGCCCACTCTCCCTCTATCCAATATAGAACCCACTTAGACAACAAAAAGAGGTCAAATGGAACGAAAACAAAATATTGCTAATTGAAGATGATAGGATATTATACTTAAGTGACCCCAGAAATTCCACCAGAGAATTCCTCCATCTGATAAACAACTTCAGCAAAGTGGCTGGATATAAAATAAACTAAAACACATAGAGAGACTTCCTCTACTCAAAAGATAAACAGGCTGAGAAAGAAATTAGGGAAACAACACCCTTCACAACAGTCAAAAATGATATAAAATATTTTGTGTGACTCTAACCAAAACACAAAAAGATCCATAGAACAAGAACTTCAGGTCTCTGAAGAAAGAAATCAAAGAAGGCCTCAGAAGATCGAAAGATTTCCTCTGCTCATGTATTGGCAGGATTAACATACTAAAAATGCCAGCTTACCAAAAGCAATCTACAGATCCAATGCAATCCCCATCAAAATACCAACTCAGTTCTTCACAGAGATAGCCAGAGCAATTCTCAAATTCACCTAGAATAACAAAAAACCCAGGATAGCAAAAACTCTTCTCAACAATAAAAGAACTTCTGGAGGAATCACCATCCCTTACCTCAAGATGTATTACAGATCATTAGTGATAAAAACTGCATGGCATTGATACAGTGACAAGCAGGTAGTACAACAGAATAAAATTGAAGACCCAGAATTAAACCTACACACCTATTCTCACCTGAACTTTAACAAGCCAAAACTATCCAGCGAGAACAAATATAGTATATTCAACAAATGGTTCTAGTTCAATGGTGCTCAGCATGTAAAATAATTCAAATTAATCCATTCTTATCACCTTGTACAAATATCAAGTCCAAGTGGTCAAGGACCCCCACATGAAATCCAATGCACTGAATCTAATAGAAGAGAAACTGAACACATCAGTACAGGGGAAATTTTTCTGAACAGAAAACCAATGGACCAGCCTCTAAGATCAACTAGGGACAAATAAGATCTTATAAAGTTTAAAAGCTTCTGTAAGGCAAAGTACATTGTCATCAGGCCAAACAGCAATCTACAGATTGGGAAAAGATCTTTACCAAACCTACATCTGATAGAAGGCTAATATTTAATATATATAAAGCATTCAAGCAGTTAGACTCCAGAGAACCAAATAATCCTATTAAAAATGGAGTGCAGAGCTAAATAAATAATTCTCAACTGAGGAATCTTGAAAGGCTGAGAAGCACCTTAAGAAATGTTCAACATCCTTAGTTGCCAATCAAAAAGACCCTGAGATTCCACCTCATACTAGTCAGAAGGACTAAGATCAAAAACTCAGGTGACAACAGATGTGGGCAAGGATGTGGAGAAAGAGGAACACTTCTCCATTGCTGGTAGAATTGCAAGTTTAAACAACCACTCTGGAAATCTGTCTGGCAGTTCCTCAGACAATTGGACATAGTACTAAATAGGAACCCAGCTACACCACCCTCGAAAGATGCTCCACCAAATAACAAGGACACATGTTTCATAATGTTCATAGCAGCCTTATTTATAATAGCCAGAAGCTGAAATAACCCAGATGTCCCTCAACAGAGGACTATATACAGAAAATGTGGTACAATTACACAATGGATTACTATGCTACTATTAAAAACAATGACTTCATGAAATTTGCAGGCAAAGGGATGGAACTTGAAAATATTATCCTAAGTAAGGTAAACCAGTCACAAAAGAACATATATGGTATGTACTCACTGGTAAGTGGATATTGGGGCGGGGGGAAGCTCAGAATAGCCACAATACAACTCACAGACCAAATGCAACACAAGATAATGGAGGACCAATGTGTAGATGATGTTTCAGTCCTACTTAGATGGGGGAACAAAGTAATTATGGGAACTAAAGGGTCAGAGGGTACTGGGAGATAGAGAGTAGTGTGAGGGAAAAAAGGGGGGACAGGATCAGGTGTGGGAGGACATGGGAGAGATGAACAAAGGGTAAGGAAATTGAACTCAGGTGAGTAGCAGTGGGGATTGGGGAACTGGAGGTAGCCATTAGAAAGTGCCAAAATGCCAGGAAAGCAAGAGACTCCCAGGACCCAACAGGGATGGCATTAGCTGATTTACCCAACAAAGGGAAGAGAGAACCTGTAGAGACCATTTCCAGAGTTAGGTATGGCTCCTGGTTGGAGGATTGGGCTACCTACCCATCTCAAAAATATTAACTCAGAATTGCTCCTGAATAAAGAAAATACAGAGATGGAAGGAAAGGCCATCTAGATACTGTACTACCTAGGGATCCAACACATCTGCAGAAACCAAACCCAGACCATTACAGGTGTGAATGAGTGCATTTGACCATTGGACTGAGCACAGGGACATCAATGGAGGAGTTAGGGAAAGGATTGAAGGAGCTAAAGGTGTTTGCAACCCCATAGGAATAAAAACCATATCAACCAACCAGAACGCCTAGAAATCTCAAAGGACAAAACTACCAACCAAAGAGTATACCTAGAGGGACCCATGGATCCAGCTGCATATGTAGCAGAGAATGGCCTTATCTGGCAGCAATAGGAAGCGAGGCCCCTGGTCCTGTGAAGGCTTTATTTTCCAGAACAATGTAATGCTAGGACAGTTAGGCAAAAATAGGTGGGTGGGTATGGGAGCACCCTAAGAGAAGCAGTGTGGAAGGGTGATGGAATATGGGGTTTGCAGAAGGGAAACCAGGAAGGTGGATAACATTTGAATTGTAAATAATTAAAGTAAACAATAAATAATAAAATAAAAATTAATTAAAATTTACTAATTCCATATTACTGGTCCCCACTGAGAAAATTTTAAAAGAATTTCATAGCTAATACTTCAAAACAATGATTGTAACCATATGCAAAGAACCCTAAGCTGATAGTAATGTATGCAGAAGTATTTTAATCTAGCAATATTGCTGCTACATCAAGGGCTAATATCCCAAATCTTTCTAGAATTATGATCCAGCTGGATTACAATCAAGCTCTGGATTACAGTGTTTTCTGGCTGGAATACAGATAGACCTTTAGGACACACCTTTAGCACCTAATAAATAAGGTAAGGTTAGTTTGTAGAAGAAAGAACTTATGTTGGTAATTGGGGGAAAGAACACATGATAAATCAGAGAAAGATTTTTAAAAAATGAATCAGAGATAGGATATCAACAACCCTAATGAAAACAGACAGAAAAGATGTAATTTAAGAGATTAGTAATCAGGCAGAGGAGAGTCAGAGAAAGAGAGAGAGAGAGAGAGAGAGAGAGA
>NW_018392338.1:0-5075 GCF_900095145.1 Mus pahari | reverse complement strand
AGAGAGAGAGAGAGAGAGAGAGAGAGAGAGAGAGAGAGAGAGGAGTTTTACCAGGAGAGTTTTACAGAGTCATGTTGCAGGAGAAGACAGAAAGAACCAAAGAATAAGGAGCCAGAAGATTAGAAAAAACTATACAGAGTTAGTTTGAGGCCAAGCACAACAATTCAGTGAAAAAACAAGATAAGCCAGTTTGAATCAGTCAGCTTAGAAAGGAGATTGGGGCAGAACAGCTGTGTTGAACTAGCTAGACAGAGTTAAGAAAGAGTTATATTTACATAAGGCAAATGAAAGTTACTTTACAAAATGTATTACAAGAAAAAGAACAAAGAGCTGATGGAAAACTGGAGTACAATTCAAGATATGTTAATAGCTGTAATATTTCAATTCAAGATATGTAAAAGAGGTATATAAGATTCATAAAAGAGGAACACCAACAGAGTAGAGCACAGAAACACTATTGAGGATAGAGAGAAGGTAACAAAAGCTGATGGTGAAGTTTACATGTATGGAACAGAAATAGACCTTGGGGATATGATGAAAAACAATAACTTTTTGAAAGATGAATATATACAGATATCCATACCAAAGGCATGAAACATTTTTAATAAAACCATATATAAGCATGCCCCAAACCTGAAGAAACAGATGCCACCAAGATGCAAAAGACCTAAATAACAACAAATAGAGAGTACTCAAAAAATAACTCCCAATGACATATTGTAATTTAAATACTAAAGTCATGAAAGAAAGGATGAGTGGGATAAAGCCACGTATGCCTGCACCACATAAAGAATATAAAAACTTATGAGGCCAAGAAGGGATTGGAAAGATGTGCTTCAAGTTCTAAAAGACCATAACTGCTAACCTGTACTACTATACCAAGCAAAAATATTTACTAAAATTGAAAGATAAACAAAACACTGCATGATAAAATCGGACTAAAGCCCCTGCAGTATCTTAGGCATGATCTCCTCAGAGGGCCCCAGAGGACTGTCCATGCTACAGGCACCCTAGCACACCCGGGACCAGGAGATCACTGCCAGGAGTCAGAGCTGAGACCCAGACCCTTGGATAACTTTCCTGCCAGAGGAGACTCAGCCTCCAGGGAGGGTTCTGACCCCAGGAATCAGGAAGTAGATCTGAGCTCCAGACTTCTGTGCACCTTTCCTGCAAGAGGAGAGCTTACCCGCAGAGAGTGTGCTGACTACTGGGACACAGAAGAGAGTTGGTCTCCCGGGAGTGGTGACAAAGGCTAAAGAATAACAGGAGGGACAAGTTCCAGTCAGAGACAGCTAGACTATCTAATACCAGAAATTACCAGATGGTGAAAGGCAAATGAACGAATCTTACTAACAAAAACCAAGATTACCAGGCATCATCAGAAACCAGTAGGCTCACCACAGCAAGTCCTGGATACCCCAACAAACCAGTAAAGCAAGACTCAGATTTAAATCATATCTCATGATTGTGGTAGAAGATTTAAGAAGGGCATTAATAACTCACTTAAAGAAATACAGGAAAACACTGTTAACAGGTAGAAGACCTTAAAAAGGAAGCACAAAAATACCTCAAAAAGTTACAAGAAGACACTGCTAAACAGGTAGATGTCCCTAAAGAAGAAATAAAAAATCCCTGACAGAATTACAGGAAAACACAACCAAACAGGTGATGAAACTGAACAAAACCACCAAAGATCTAAAAATGGAAGTAGAAACAATAAAGAAAAGCCAAAGGGAGACAACTCTGGAGATAGAAATCCTAGGAAAGAAATCATGAAACATAGATGTAAGCATCAGCAACAGAATACAAGAGATGGAAGAAAGAATTTCAGGTGCAGAAGATTCCATAGAAAACATGGACACAACAATCAAAGAAAATGCAAAATGCAAAGAGATCCTAACGCAAAACATCCTGGAAATCCAGGACACAATGAGAAGACCAAACCTAAAGATTATAGGTATACATGAGAATGAAGATTTTCAACTTAAAGGGCCAGTAAATATCATCAACAAAATTATAGAAGAAAACTTCCCTAACCTAAATAACGAGATGCCCATGAACATAAAAGAAGCCTACAGAACTCCAAATACACTGGACCAGAAAGGAAATTCCTCCCGACACATAATAATCAAAACAACAACTGCACTAAATAAAGATAGAATGTTAAAAGTAGTAAAGGGTTAAGTAACATACAAAGGCAGACCTATTAGAATTACACCTGACTTCTCAACAGAGACTATGAATACCAGAAGATCCTGGTCAGATGTTATACAGACCCTATGAGAACACAAATGCCAGCCCAGGCTAGTAGACCCAGCAAAACTCTCAAATATCATAGATGGAGAAATCAAAGTATTCCATTACAAAACCAAATTCACACAATATCTTTCCACAAATTCACCCTTCAGAGGATAATAATGGGAAAACTCTAACACAAAGATGGAAACTATACCCTAGAAAAAGCAAGTAAGTAATTCCTCAACAAACCTAAAAGAATACAGCCACAGGAACAGAATCCGAACTCTAGCAAGAAAAATAACAGGAATTAACAATTACTCTTCCTTAATATCTCTTAATATTAATGAATTTAATTCCCAAATCAAGACATAGACTAACAGACTGGCCACACAAACAGGAACCAACCTTTTGCTGCTTACAGGAAACACACCTCAGGGGAAAAGACAGACACTACTTCAGTGTAAAACGCTGGAAAACAATTATCCAAGCAAATGGTCCGAAGAAACAAGCTGGNNTAGCCATTCTAATATAGAATAAAATTGACTTCCAACCCAAAGTTATGAAAAAAGACAAGGAGGGGAACTTCATACTCATCAAAGGTAAAATCTTCCAAGATGAACTCTCAATTCTGAATATCTATGCTCCAAATGAAAGGGCATCCACATTCATTAAAGAAACTATAGTAAAGCTCAAAGCACATAATTCAACTCAAACAATAATAGTGGGAGACTTCAACACCACACTCATCAATGGACAGATCCTGGAAACAGAAACTAAACAAAGGACACATTGAAACTAACAGAAGTTATGAAATAAATGGATTTAACAGATATATACAGAATATTTTATCCTAAAACAAAAGAGTACACCTTCTTCTCAGCACCTCATTTCACCTTCTCCAAAATCGATCATATAAAAATGGTCAAAAAACAGGACTCAACAGATACAAAAATATTGAAATTATCCCATATTTCCTATCAGATCACCACAGACTAAGACTGATCTTCAATAACAATATAAATAATAGAAAGCCAACATTCATGTGGAAGCTGAAGAACCCTCTACTCAATTGTACCTTGGTCAAGGAAGAAATAAAGAAAGAAATTAAAGACATTTTAGAGTTTAATGAAAACGAAGCCATAACATATCCAAACTTATGTGACACAAGGAAAGCATTCCAAAGAGAAAAACTCATAGCTCTGAGTGCCTCCAAAAAGAAACTCGAGAGGGCATACTCTAGCAGATCAATAGCACACCTAAAAGCTCTAGAACAAAAGGAAGCAAATTCACCCAAGAGGAGTAGACTGCAGGAAAATAATCAAACTCATGGCTGAAATCAACCAAGTGGAAACAAAAAGAACTATTCAAAGAATCAACCAAACCAGGAGCTGGTTCTTTGAGAAAATCAACAAGATAGATAAACCCTTAACCAGACTCACTAAAGGGCACAGGGACCACATCTAATTAACAAAATCAGAAATTAAAAGGGGCACATAACAACAGAACCTGAGGAAATTCTAAACACCATCAGATCCTACTGTACAAGTATATAATCAACAAAACTGAAAAACCCAGATGAAATGGACAAATTTCTAGATAGATACCAGATAGCAACGTTAAATCAGCATCAGATAAACCATTTAAACAGTTCCATATCCCCTAAAGAAATAGAAGCAGTCTCCCAACCAAAAAAAAAAAAAAAAGCCCAGGACCAGATGGGTTTAGTGCAAAATTCTATCAGACCTTCAAAGAAGACCTAATTCCAATTCTCCTCAAACTATTCCACAAAATGGAAACAGAAGGTACTCTACCAAATTCATTCTATGAAGCCACAATTACTCTGATACCTAAACCATATAACGATCCAACAAAGATAGAAAACTTCAGAGCAATTTCCCTTATGAATATTGATGCAAAACTACTCAATAAAATTCTCGCTAACCAAATCCAAGAACACATCAAAAGAATCATCCATCATGATCAAGTAGAATACATTTTGGGGATGCAGGAATGGTTTAATTTAAGGAAATCCATCAACGTAATCCAATATATAAACAAAGTCAAAGGCAAAACCACATGATCATCTCATTAGATGCTGAGAAACCATTTGACAACACCATTCATGGTAAAGGTCTTGGAAAGATCAGGAATTCAAGGCCCATACCTAAGCATAATAAAATCAATATACAGCAAACCAGTAGCCAACATCAAAGAAAATGGAGAGAAGCTGGAAGCAATCCCACTAAAATCAGGGACTAGGCAAGGCTGCCCACTTTCTCCCTACCTATTCAATATAGAGGGATATAAATTGAAAAGGAAGAAGTCAAAATATCAATATTTGCAGGTGATGTGATAGTATATATAAGTGATTGTAACAATTCTACCAGAGAACTCCTAAACCTGATAAACAGTTTCAGTGCAGTAGATGGATATAAAATTAACTCAAACAAATCAATGGCCTTTCTCTACACAATGGATAAACAGGCTGAGAAAGAAATTAAATAAACAACACCCTTCAAAATAGGCACAAATAATATAAAATACCTTGGTGTGACTCTAACTAAGGAAGTGAAATATCTGCATGTTAAGAACTTCAAGTCTCTGAAAAAAGAAATCAAAGATCTCAGAAGATGGAAAGATCTCCCAATGCTCATGGATTGGCAGGATCAATATAGTAAAATTGGCTATCTTGCCAAAAGCAATCTACAAATTGGCAGGATCAATATAGTAAAAATGGCTATCTTGTCGAAAGCAATCTACATATTCAATGCAATCCCCATCAAAATTCCAACTCAATTTTTCAATGAATTAGAAAGGGTAATTTGCAAATTCATCTG
>NW_018392337.1:6125-7561 GCF_900095145.1 Mus pahari | reverse complement strand
GACACTGAGCCAATGTCAAGAATGGTGACATCTTGCCATAAATTATGTGACAAACAGAAGGTGAATTTATCCCTTATGATATGGACCAGGGGTGGCCTGGTGCTTTTTAGGTTTCTGTTTGCCATGTGCAACAGCTTCAAGAGCCCATTTCTGATGTCCTTGGAATCACTGTGTTCCCATGACGATGCACACAGACATCCATGGATACAACGAGAACTCTTGTCAGAGAGCTGATTTCTATAAGGGAGGAAACATTGCTAATTTGTGCTGCAGGATATTTGGTCCCATTGTAAACCCCAAGATTGTGTTAATTCCTGAAAGAAACAACAACAACAACAACAACAAAAAACAAACCTCTTTATGATGTAGCTCGGCCCTAGCATAGACTTTTAAACCAAGAGCTTTCTGTTCAGTGTACTTTTTTGTCCTATGGCTCAGCCCTAGCACACACATTTACTGCAGAGCAAAATAAAGTCAACTCCAGGTAAAGAGGTAGAGCAATTAACCAGTTGAAAGGGCATGGATACAACTAGACAGAAGGAAGGTCTTTTATTTATTTATTTATTTATTTATTTATTTATTTATTTATTTATTTATTTATTTATTGGTTTTGGGTTTTTTGAGACAGGGTTTTCTGTATAGCCCTGGCTGTTCTGGAATGCACTCTGTAGACCAGGCTGGCCTTGAACTCAGAAATCTGTCTGCCTCTGCCTCCCAAGTGCTGGGATTAAAGGCATGTACCACCAGTGCCCTTCCTCAGAAGGAAGGTCTTTAAGTTGAAGGATACTTAAGACAGTGTGGAGAGGGATAAAGAATGCTTTCCTTCTGGGAGGTCAGCCGAGTAGGAAGGTCAGCTGGGTACTTTCCCTGACTGTCTGAGCTGGCTACTTCGTCTACTTTGCTAAAATGGAATGCCTGGCATATGTGTGTTTTTTAAAAATGTATTTATTAATCATCCCATTGGATTACATCTCACATGATATACCACTTCCTGGTTACTCCTCAAACTACATCTGCACTCTCTGCCTCCACTCTGCCTGGATGCTTATGCTCCTTCACCCACCCTCCCTTTCCTGCCCCACTGATTCAGAAACCCACTTCACTGGCACATCAAACTTCCACAGGACCAAGGGCCTTGCCTCCCATTGCTTTCAGCAAGGCTATTCTCTGCTACAATGTATCTGGAGCTATAGATCCCTGCGTATACACTCCTGGGTGTGTGGTCTAGCATCTGGGAGCACTGTGTGCTGCCAGCAGATGTTGTTTTTCAATGGAATTGTAATCCCCTCTGCACCTCCAGCTTTTCTGCAAGTTCCTGCAATGAGTTCCCTGAACTCAGTCTAACGGTTGGCTCCAATGGTCAGTTGCTGGCCATCCCTCCCAAAGAANTGTCACTCGAGGTTCCTGTCTGCAAGCTCCTCTTGACCACAGGAACA
>NW_018392337.1:2854-5183 GCF_900095145.1 Mus pahari | reverse complement strand
TGGGAGCAAAGGCTCTCTCTGGATCTTTTGCTTACCTTTGGATCCTTTTCCTCCACTGAGCTGCCTTGTCTTGTCAAAGCCTTGATATGAAACATGTGCCGAGTTTTATTGTCACCTGTTACACTGTATTTGGTTGATGTTCCTGGGAGTCCTGTGCTTTTCTGAGAGGAGGGGATGGAGGATGGATCTGGGAAAAAGGGGAGGTGGAGTGGACAGGCTTGGGGAAAGGAAAGGGACAGAAAGTACTATATGAGAGAAAATTAAATAAGTTTCCCTTCCTCTTCCGGATTGCGAGTCTGGACGTCTGCACTTGGTTGCAGGTTTTTGGGGTACCGCTGTAGCAAGACTCCTCCCGCAGCTGCCCCGAAGTGAGGGCTCCTAGCAGCAGAGAGAGCCATGGAGGGCCAGCGCATGGAGGAGCTGCTGGCCAAGGCGGAGCAGGAGGAGGCGGAGAAACTGCAGCGCATCTTGGTGCACAAGGAGCTAGAGCTGGAGTTCGACCTGGGCAACCTGCTGGCTTCTGGCCACAACCCCCCCAAAGGTGCTGTGCCAGGCCGGGCCATCACCCGAGGCCGAGCTGCGGGCCCTGGCGCGGGACAACACGCAGCTGCTCCTCAACCAGCTGTGGCTGCTGCCGACCGAGCGCATGGAGGAGGCGGTGGTCGTGCGCTTGCTGGAGCCCGCCATGCGCCTGCCCGCGAGAAGCCACTGCCCCGACTCTGGCCGCTCACCCGCTGGCAGCAGTTCGCACGCCTTAAGGGAATCCGTCCCAAGAAGAAGACCAACCTCGTGTGTGATGAGGCTAGTGGCCAGTGGAGGCGCCCTTGGGGCTACAAGCGCGCCAGGGATGACACTAAGGAATGGCTGATCAAGGTGCCCAGGAGCGCCTACCCCATGGAAGACCAGTTCGCCAAGAGGATTCAGGCCAAGAAAGAAAGCATGGCCTAGAATGAGCTGAACCATCTGAAGAACCTGGCCCGCGCGCACAAGATGCAGATGCCCAGATCAGCAGGCCTGCACCCTGCAGGACACCAGAGCAAGAAGGAGCTGGGCCACACCATGCAAGTGACCAATGTTTCCACTGCTTTGGTGGGCCGCTTCCAGGAGCGCCTCCCCAAAGGAGAAGGCTCCCTGGGGCTCCATCAAGAAGAGGAAGTTTCAACCCCTCTTTGGGGACTTCGCAGCCTAGAAAAAGAACCAGCTGGAGCTACTTCGAGTCATGAACAGCAAGAAACCTCAGCTGGACGTGAAGAGGGCCACCAACAAGCACATGAAGGAAGAGGACCAAGAGGAGGCCGCCAAGAGGAGGAAAATGAGCCAGAAAGGCAAGAGGAAAGGGAGCCTGCAAGGACCTTCGGGTAAGAGATAGGTTGGCCAGCCGGGTCAGGGAGAGAAGAGGAAAGGAAACTTGGGAATCAAAAAGCACTCCAGGCCTTCTGCTTTAGGTGGCAAGAAGAAAGGAGCTCCGCACCAAGGTGGGAAGAGGGGGAAGTAGTGTTCTCCCCTCTGGACCTGTTCTGAAAAGCTGGGACTATATTGAAGGTTAACTTGGGCGGTATAGGTGGCCGCTGCCCTCAATGACACTTGACATTAAAGGGACAGGTTTGCCTCCCCTCGGGACAGTGCTGGACTACGAGTTAATTGAGACACTGACTGGAAATTGGTATATTTTGAGAATATGAGAATTGTAGAAATGATACAGCCAGAACCAGGAGTAAGTTAAGGCCTGCCTTTTTATCTTGACTTTGGGTACTGGGTAAGGGTTGATCAGATTTCTAAGTTGTAGTAGATTGGTTTCAACATTTTTGCATTATTTTTATAAAAAAGCTTGTATATTTATCAAAGCAGGGAGGACGGGGGAAAATTACATCTACCTGTGATTTACAAGTATTGTACGCAGGTAACTGGTGTCGCCTTTAACTTTTACTGTCGGTAAAGGTTGTATGTGAAGCCAGTAACCTGGGACCAATATGGAGTGTGCTTGAGAAAAACAAAGTAGTTACAATGGTTACAAAAAAAGACCCCTTGTTTTAGGAAAACGTTGGCACTAACTATAATATTAAAAGTAGAGTGCTTTTTTTGATGTTGGTTCAGGTGGTGCATTTATTTGGCCAATGGATTGCTTTCAGTGATAAATTGGAACCACACTAAGTAATGGTAATTAACCTGGTTGCTCCAGAAATAGTTGTCATTTTGTTTGTAACCTGTGGCTTTTGTTTAATTGGCTTGGGTTTTATATTTTTTCAAGTGCAGGGCTGGCATTCACTATGGAACCAAGGCTGACCTGGAACTCAAGGCCAGGTGCTGAGAGTATAATGGAGCAGCTCCG
>NW_018392337.1:0-1501 GCF_900095145.1 Mus pahari | reverse complement strand
GAAACGGAGACATGAGGTCAGAGATCACATGGCCACGGTCTGCTGCTCATTGGAAAGCAGCTTGGAGCTAGAAGATGCTCTTTCCTGTCTCATAAGAAATGAGTCAGGGCACAGAAGAGAAGAAACAAATCTCAGGAAACAAAGGAAAAAAGATCCACTGAACCTGTTAGTAGCTATGCACAATTTATAAAAGCTGCCTTTTATAAGTATTTTGTTTAATAATGCAAACGTATATATGGTTATTTTTTTGTTTGATTTTTCTGATGCTCTGGATTGAAAGATAATGAAAGGCATATACATCTGCAGAGCTTTATGTTATTATTTACCTCAGTTTTAATGTCCAAAATATTTGCAATAGAAATTAAAACCAAATGTCTATTTAAATTAGCCAAATAGTTGCCAACATATTTATATATAGATTTACAAATAGTGACATGATTATGTAAATAGCATCAATATCCCACCCATAGATGTCAACACTCTAGGTTTGGGATCTGGACCATGTCTTCTGTTCCAGATTCAGAATTATATTAATCTTTCAATAATAACTGTAATAATAAGAAAAATGATAATAATAATAATAATAATAATAAGTAATTTTCAAACCCTATGTGGTGGTTTGAATATGCTTAGCCCATGCAGTGGCACTACTAGGAGGTATGGCCTTGTTGGAGTACGGTGTAGTCTTGTTGGAGGAAGTGAGATCCCTGTGGGTGTGGGCTTTGAGACCCTCTTCCAAGATGCATGGAAATCAGCCTTCTCCTGTTTGCCTATGGAGTAAGATGTGGAACTCTCAGCATCTCCTGTGCCATGCCTGCCTGGATGCTGCCATGTACCCTCCTTAATGATAATGGGCTGAAAGAGACTACCCCACCTGGGGCTTCAAACCATATATGGTTACCAAACCCAGTCACTAAGGTAGATGCCAACAAGTGCTTGCTGAATGTACCCTGAGATAGCTGTCTCCTGAGGGGCTCTGCCAGTGACTGACAAATAAAGAGGTGGGTGCTCAAAGCCAAGCATTAGACTGCTGAGCACAGGGTCCCCAATGGATTCGATAGAGAAAGGACCAAAGGAGCTAAAAGTGTTTGCAGCCCCATAGGAGCAACTACAATATGAAACAACCAGTAACCCCAGAGCTCATAGGGTCCAAACAACAGACCAAAGAATACACATGGAGGGACCAGAGGCTCCAGCTGCACATGTAGCAGAAGATGACATTGTTGGACATCAATGAAATGAGAGGCCCTTGGTCCTGTGAAGGCTTGATGCCCTAATGTAGGGAAATTCCAGAACAGGGAAGTAGGAGTAGGTGGGTTGTTGATCAGGGGAGGGGGGATTAGGGGGGTTTTGGAGAAGAAATCAGGAAAGGGGGTAACATTTGAAATGAACATAAAGAAAATATCTTATAAAAAAAGAACAGCTCTGCTGGTACTAACTCCAGGACAGTATTAGTTTCCCTCAATTCCCACATTTCTTTAGAATATATTTCTATGTAGCT
>NW_018392336.1:0-2349 GCF_900095145.1 Mus pahari | reverse complement strand
AGAGAGAGAGAGAGAGAGAGAGAGAGAGAGAACCCTAGGCTGTATTTCAGAAGAGAATGGCACAGAAATGACAACAAATGGAATGTGTTTTTTAGTTTTCAATTATTATTTGCATGTTATGTGTATAGACATTCTTGCCTGCATGCATGTCTGTGCATCCCCTATGTGCCTGATCCTTCGGAGGCCAGAAAAATGTGTCAGATCCTTGGCCTGGAGTTACAGACAGCTGTGGGCAACCACATGGGTGCTGAGGAATTGAACCTGGGTTCTCTGGGAGAATGAGTGCTGAGCCATCTCTCCAGTCCTCCTGGGCATCCTTAGAAAACAACACTGTTGGAAAGCCAAACATCGGGCCCTGGTCCTGGACTAGGGGACAGACTCTATGCTGCACACAACGTCATCCCTTTGCCCTCTCCCTAATTACACTCATGCAGGTACTGTACTGGACGTGGAGACTCCCTCACTTCCGGTTGTCACCCTGAGACACACCGAATGCACTGGTCTAGTGTACTGATTAGAAAGGGAAGGACTGGTGTGGATGTCCTAAATTATTTGTCCTGGAGCAGGAGATACGGGCAGTGACAAGATTTAATCTTATTTTATTATTCCCTTGAGATAATAGGCTGAGCAAGAGATTTAATACTAAAATAGAAAATTGACATAATTCTGGGTAGAAATTTGTCCCCCAGAGAAATTTGGTATATAGTAGATGTTTTATTTGGTAAATTACATAAATTTTGCTNTCTTTTAAAAAAAGAATTATGTATTTTGTGTGTATGTATACACTATATCTGCCTTCAGATATACCAGAAGAAGTTACTGGATCCTATTACAGATGGTTGTGAGCCACTATGTGGTTTTGGGGGATTGAACTTGGGACCTCTCAGAACAACAGTCCATGCTTTTAACCACTGAGCCATCTCTCCAGCCCACAAGGACGGTTTTACTCTTACACATTTGGGTACGGGTCTCTTCAGGAAACCCTTTTAATACCATATCTTAATTTACAGCATTAAGTGCAAGAGGAAGATTCCATCATATCCAGTAATAATTCTAGTGATTCCAGGTACTTTATTTAGTAAATGAGCAATAGTGCTTTGGAGCCTAGAGAAATGGCTNAGAATTTGAGAGCACGGCTGCTCCTCCAGAGGACCTGAGTTTGATTCCCATCACCACTTCCAGTGGGCTGGAAGCTGCCTGTGTGTTCAGCTCCAAGGTCGTCCAGTGCTTCTGGCCTTGGTGGCACTAACGCTCATGCACACAGCCACACATATGCATGGTTCAAATGATCACCATAAGTTCTAAAAGGAGTTCTCTTTATACTATCAAATGGGACAGAATGAACACATGGTTCTCACCAACAGTCACAAATTTGGGAAACACTTTCTTGGTCATTTCTTTCACTTTCTTGGGAAACACTTTCTTGGTCATTTCCCCATGGCCTAACAGAATGAAGCTGTTTAAATCCAAACAAGATGCAGATTCTATGGCAGTCCTTTCTGTTCCTCACGCCTATCTTTCAACTTTGCTGCGAGTAACACCACTCAAGCCACGCCCTGTGCAGAGTGGTTCGAGGGATCCACAGATATGCCTTAAGTTTTGTGACCTGTGGAGCCACTCTTCAGAGTGTTGTAGCTGAGGGGTAGGACCTGCTTTGGCAAGTGCTGCAGCCATTGTGGGACACGGCCAGCTCTGGGCATCCCTTGGACATAAACATGGTCTCAGGTGGCAGCCCACAACAGGGATGTCCAAATGGCCCCCACTGCTGTATGACCACAAACCCAGACAATGCCCTTAGTGGCATCACGGGCCAGGACCAAACCATGGCCTCAAGTGGCAGGGCAGGCTACTCACATCGTTTCTAATCAAGCTCACATCTCCAGCTCTGCCTCTCCTCATTGTACACACACTCTCCTGCTTCTCTTTCCTTCCCATCTCTCCACACTTATTGTTCCTCTCAGAAGGCGGGGTTAGTCTGGTGTGGTCCAACTGGGTGTGACAGAGGACTGCAGTTTCCCTTCCTTATTTTATCTAGGGATATTGTGGGCTCTTTGGGCTCCGCTGCCTTCTCCACTGCTGCCTGGTCCTCATCACAGTATCAGGATTACAAGTGTCAACCACTAGCCCATCACTATCCACCAGCTCCTTTTGAACCCAGTGCCCCTATTTCTCCTGATTCAAGGATCCTTCAGGAAAGAGGCAGCCTCGAGGACTCCTGTCTGAAGCAGGAGAAAATGCTCAGTGATGATAATATTTGTGCCCACAGAGAAACCCGTTTTGCCCCACTTCTTCTNGGATGGCTTGCCCTGATCTTGGGCTTCCCATTCACCTCCTTAGTGCTTAAGACTA
>NW_018392335.1:100691-105650 GCF_900095145.1 Mus pahari | reverse complement strand
TCGTTATAATTATTATAGTTATTATCATTATTGTTACTGTTATTGTTATATTTTTCTTATTTATGTTTCAAATGTTATCCCCTTTCCTCATTACCCCTGAAAACCCCCCTATACCATCTCCCCTCCCCTGCTCACTAACCCACCCACTCTTGCTTTCCTGTTCTGGCATTCCCCTACACTGGGGCATCTAGCCTTGCTTCACAGAACTGTGGGCTTCTCCCGTCATTGATGTCTGACAAAGCCCTTCTCTGCTACATATGCGGCTGGAGCCATGGGTCCCTCCATGTGTACTCTTTGGCTGGTAGCTTAGTCTCTGGGAGTTCTGGGGGTGCTGCTTGGTTCATACTCTTGTTCTTCCAATGGGGCTACAAACCTCTTCAACTCCTTGGGTCCTTTCTCTAGCTCCTCCACTGAGGACCCTGTGCTCAGTCCAATGGATGGCTGTGAGCATTCAGTTATGCATTTGTCAGGCACTGGAAGAGCCAATTATATCAGGCTCCTGTCAGCAAACACCTGTTGGCATTCACAATAGTGTCTGGGTTTAGTAACTGTATATAGGATGAATCCCCAGATGGGATAGTCACTGGGTGGCCTTTCCTTCAGTTTCTGCTCCAGTCTTTTTCTCTATATTTCCTCCCATGGGTATTTTGTTCCCACTTTGAAGAAGGACCAAAGTATCCACAGTGTGATTTTCCTTCCTGAGCTTCATGTGGTCTATGAATTGTATCTTGGGTATTCTGAACTTTTGGGCTAATATCAACTTATCAGTAAGTGTGTATCATGTATGTTCTTTGTGATTGGGTTACCTCACTCAGGATGATATGTTTTAGTTCCATCCATTGCCTTAAACTTCATGAATTCATTTTTAATAGATGAATTGTACTCCATGGTGTAAATGTATCACAATTTTGATATCCAATTATCTGTTGAAGGACATCTGGGTTCTTTCCAGCCTCTGGCTATTATAAGTAAGGCTGCTTTAAAGATAGTGGAGCATGTGTCCTTATTACATGTTGGAGCATCTTTTGGGTATATGCCCAGAAATGGTATAGCTGAGAGTCCTCAGGTACTACTCTGTTCAATTTTCTAAGGAACTCCCAAACTGATTTCCAGAGTGGTTGTAACAGCTTGCAATTCCACTAGCAATGGAGGAGTGTTCCTTTTCCTCCACATCCTCAGAAGCACCTGCTGTCACCTGAGGTTTTGATCTTATCCATTCTGACTGGTGTGAGGTGGAATCTCAGCATTGTTTTGATNTGCATTTCCCTAATGACTAAAGATGTTGAACATTTCTTTAGGTGCTTTTCAGTCATTCAGTATTTCTCAATTGAGAGTTCTTTCTTTCTTTCTTTCTTTCTTTCTTTCTTTCTTTCTTTCTTTCTTTCTTTCTTTCTTTCTTAAGCTCTGTACTCCATTTTTTCACAGGGTTATTTGGTTCGTTGGTGTTTCTGAGTTCTTTGTATATATTGGATATTAGCCCTATATCTGATATACGGTTGATAATGATCTTTTCCCAATCTGTTGATTGCTATTTTGTCCTATTGACAGTGTCCTTTGTCTTACAGAAGCTTTGCAATTTTATTAGGACCCACTTGTCAACTCTTGATCTTAGAGTACATGCTATTGGTGTTCTGTTCAGGAAAATTTCCCCTGTGCCCATGTGCTCAAGGCTCTTACCCTCTTTCTTTTCTACTAGTTTTATTGTATCTAGTTTTATGTGGAGGTCCTTGATCCACTTGGAGTCGAACATTGTACAAGGAGATAAGAATGGATCGATTTGCACTCTTCTACATACTATCTGCCAGTTGAACCAGCACCATTTGTTGATATTGCTGTCTATTTTCCACTGGATAGTTTTAGCTCCTTTGTCAAAGATCATGTGACCATAAGTGTGGGTTCATTTCTGAGTCTTCAATTATATTCCATTGATCTACCCGCTGGTCACTGTACTATTACCATGCAGTTTTTTATCACAATTGCTCTGTAGACCAGCTTGAGGTCAGGGATGTGTGATGGGATCTTGCCATGATGTCCCAAATCCCTTTATTCCACATAATGTCTTTAATATGTTTAACTACTTGAACATGGGATTTAGCTCCTTTGTACTTCCTGGTGCCCGTTTTCTCCATGAAACGTACATTTTGTAATTTTCCTTGTTCCTTTTCATCAAACTGCTCTTCACGTGAGTGAACCACGGGACAGTCTACCCTAGGCTGTTTGAGATTTTATTTGCCATGAAATTAATCTAAACCTCTTCACTTTAACCTCAGGAAGACTCTTCAGGCAAGAGCAAGAGCAGCCACATTCTGCACCCTAATACAACCAGAACTATCTCTAGGCAACGTACTGACATCTTCCTCCTCTGAAACTTGAGCCCAGCACCCGCAAGTTCAAATCACACTCAGCACCTCTGTCTTCTATGTTCTTACTAGTATGACCTATTTCTCCCAGTTAAAACACCCTCCAAAGCTTTCCCAACCCATAAGCCCAAATCCACATTCTTCCAAATCAAATCATGGCCAGGCTTATCATGCCATACTCCATTCCCTTGTACAAACTTCTATCTTAGGATGTAACTGGTGGGAAGAGACGCCACAGTAATTCCTATAAAAGAAAATATTTGCCTAGTATAGGCTTACTATACTAGAGATTTGGTCCATTTCTGTGATCATGAGAAATATGCCGGAGTGTAAGCAGACATGGCAATCAAACAGAAATTGAGAGTTTGACATTTTGATCTGCAAGTGACTGTATGCCACACTGGGCATATAGATCGAGCATAGGAGTACTTTAGCTTGCCTCCATAGTAACATATTTTCTATAAAAGTTCAACCCTGGTTGGAGCCAGCCCCACCAGAGGCCGCCTGAACCCACCAGAGGCTGCCAAGGGCCCTAGAGTACTTTCCATGCTGCAGGACCTCAGGATTACCTTGAGATCATGGGAGAGTGGAACACAACATCAGCTCCAAAGAATCGCAGAGGGTCTTGTGCCAGCAGGAATAGGGACAAAGGAACCCCACCCAACCAGAGGCTGGGATCCGTTCCAGTTGGGGCCAGCCCAGCCATCTTCCACCTGAACCCAGCCAAGGGCACCAAGAGCTCTAGAGGACTCTCCAAGCCACAGGACCCCTAGCACACCCAGGACCTTGGGATCACAGGTGAGTGGAACACAACATCAGCTCCAAAGAATAGAGGAGGGTCTTGTGCCAGAAGGAACAGGACAAAGGAACCCCACCCAACCAGAGGCTGAGATTCTTTCTGATCAGGGCCAGCCCCACCATCTTCTGCTTGAACCAGACCTAGGGCATTGAGGGTCCCAGAGGATTCTCCACGCTGCAGGACCCCTAGCACACCCAGGACCCCGTGAGCACTGGAGAGCATGTGAGCAACAGAAGCAACAGAGCTTCTTGAACAGGGTCCCATCGGGCCTTCATCCTTAGCCAGAAGGCAGAACTGAGACCCAGACCCCTGGGCACCTTCCTTGCCAGAGGAGAGTCGGCCTACAGGGAGGGCTCTGACCCCAGGACTCAGGAGGTGGATCAGAGCTCTAGACTTCTGGACACCTGCCCTGCAAGGGGGAGCTTGCCTGCAGAAAGTGCTCTGACCACTGGGACTCAGGTAAGAGTTGGACCCCCCAGGAGTGCTGACAGAGGCTAACAGAATCATAAGAGGATCAAGGTCCAGCCAGAGCCAGCTTGAACATTAACACCAGAGACTACCAGATGGTGAAAGGCAAACAGAAACCAAGAACACTGGGCATCATCAGAACCCAGTACGCCCACCACAGCAAGTCCTGGATACCCCAACACACTTGAAAAGCAACACACAGATTTAAAATCATATCTCATGATAGTGGTAGAAGATTTTAAGAAGGGCATTAATTACTCACTTAAAAAATACAGGAGAACACTACTAAACAGGTAGAAGCCCTTAAAGAACTACAGGCAAACAATGCTAAACAGGTAAAAGTCCTTAAAGAAGAAACACAAAAATCCCTTAAAGAATTACAGGAAAACACAGCCAAACAGGTGATGGATTTGAACAAAACCATCCAAGATCTAAAAATGGAAGTAGAAACAATGAAGAAAATCCAAAGAGAGAAAACTCTGGAGATAGAAACCCTAGGAAAGAAATCAGTAACCATAGATGTGAGTATCAGCAAGAGAATACAAGAGATGGAAGAGAGAATCTCAGGTACAGAAGATTCCATAGGGAACATGGACACAACAATCCAAGAAAATGCATACTGCAAAAAGATCCTAACTCAAAACATCCAGGAAATCCAGGATACAATGAGAAGACCAAACTTACAGATGGTAGGAGTAGATGAGAATGAAGATTTTCAACTTAAAGCACCAGCAAATATCTTCAACAAAATTATAGAAGAAAACTTCCCATACCTAAAGAAAGAGATGCCCATTAACTTAGAAGAAGCCTACAGAACACCGAATAGACTGGACCAGAAAAGAAATTCCTCCTGACACATAATAATCAGAACAACAAATGCACTAAATAAAGACAGAATATAAAAAGCAGTAAGGGAAAAAGGTCAAGTAACATATAAAGGCAGGTCTATTAGAATTACACCAGACTTCTCACCAGACTATGAAAGCCAGATGATCCTGGACAGATGTTATACAGACACTAAGAGAACACAAATGCCAGCCCAGGCTACTATACCCAACAAAATACTCAATTACCATAGATGGGGAAACCAAAGTATTCCATGACAAAACCAAATTCACATATCTGTTCACAAATACAGCTTCAAAGGATAATAAAGGGAAAACACCAACCCAAAGATGGAAATTACACCCTAGAAAAAGCAAGAAAGTAACCCTTCAAAAAACCTAAAAGAAGACAGCCACAAGAACAGAATCCCAGCTTTAACAACAAAAATAAGAGGAAGCAACAATTACTTTTTAATTTCTCTTAACATCAATGGACTCAATTCCCCAA
>NW_018392335.1:98958-100198 GCF_900095145.1 Mus pahari | reverse complement strand
TTCTTCTCAGCACCTCATGGTACCTCCTCCAAAATTGACTATATAATCAGTCACAAAACAGGCCTTAACAGATACAAAAATATTGAAATTATCCCATGCATTCTATCAGATCACGACAGATTAAGGCTGATCTTCAATAACAGCATAAATAATAGAAAGCCAACATACATGTGGAAACTGAACAACACTCTCCTCAATGATAACTTGGTCAAGGAAGAAATAAAGAAATGAAAGACTTTTTAAAGTTTAATGAAAATGAAGCCACAATATACCCAAACTTTTGGGACACAATGAAAGCAGTTCTAAGAGGAAAAATCATAGCTCTGAGTGCCTCCATAAAGAAACTAGAGAGATCATACATTAGCAGCCTGACAGCATACTTAGAAGCTCTAGAATGAAAGGAAGCAAATTCACCCAAGAGGAATAGACTGCAGGAAAATAATCAAACTTAGGGCTGAAATCAACCAAGTAGAAACAAAAAGAACTATACAAAAATCATCCATACCAGGAGCTGGTTCTTTGAGAAAATGAACAAATAGATAAACCTTTAGGCAGACTAAATAGAGAGTACAGGGACAGTATCCCTAATTAACAAAAAATCAGAAATGAAAAAGTAGACATGACAACAGAACCTGAGGAAATCCAAAACATCATCAGATCCTACTACAAAAGGCTATACTCAACAAAACCAGAAAAACTGGATGAAATGGGCAACTTTCTAGACAGATATCAGGTACCAAAGTTAAAGCAGGATCAGATTAAGGATATTAACAATCCCACTTCCCCCAAAGAATTAGAAGCAGTCATTAATAATCTCCCAACCAAAAAAAGGCCAGGACCAAATGGGTTTAGTACAGAATTCTATTAGACCTCCAAAGAAGGCCTAATTCCAACTCTCTTCAAATTATTTGACAAAATAGAAACAGAAGGTACTCTACCCAGTTCATTCTATGAAGCCACACTTACTCTGATACCTAAGCCACACAAAGATCCAACAAAGAAAGAGAACTTTAGACCAATTTCCCTTATGAATATTGATGAAAAATACTCAATAAATTCCTCGCAAACAGAATCCAAGAACACATCAAAATGGTCATCCACCATGACCAAGTAGGCTTCATCCCAGGGATGCAGGGATGGTTTAACATACAGAAATCTATCAACGAATTCCACTATATAAACAAACTCAAAGAAAAAAATCACATGATCATCTCATTAAATGCTGAGAAAGCATTTGACA
>NW_018392335.1:84581-97318 GCF_900095145.1 Mus pahari | reverse complement strand
TGAGATTCCACCTCATACCAGTCAGAATGGCTAAAATCAGATAAAAAATTTAGGTGACAGCAGATGCTGGCAAGGATGTGGAGAAAGAGAAAAACTCCTCCATTGCTGGTGGGATTGTAAGCTTGTACAACCACTCTGGACATCAGTCTGGCCGTTCCTCAGAAAATTGGACATAGTAATACTGGAAGATCTAGCAATACCTCTCCTGGGCATATATCCAGAAGATGTTCCAACTGGTTATAAGGACACATGCTACACTATTTTCATAGCAGACTTATTTATAATATCCAGAAGCAGGAAAGAACCCAGATGTCCCTCAACAGAAGAATGGATCCAGAAAATGTGGTACATTTTTAGAATGGAGTACTACTCAGCTATTAAAAACAATGAATTTATGAAATTCTTAGGCAAATGGACATATCTGGAAGATATCATCTTGAGTGAGGTTACCCAGTCACTAAAGAAGTCACTTGATATGCACTCACTGATAAGTGGTTATTAACCCAGAAACTTAGAATACCCGAGATAAAATTTGCAAAACACAAGAAAATCAAGAAGAAGGAAGACCAACACATGGATACTTCATTCCTCCTTAGAATAGGCAACAAAATACCCATGGAAGGAGTTACAGAGACAAAGTTTGGAGCTAAGACAAAAGGATGGACCATCCAGAGACTATCCTACTGGGGGATGATTCCCAAAATCAGCCACCAAATGCACATACTATTGCACATGCCAGCAAGATTTTGCTGAAAGGACCCTGATATAGGTGTCTCTTGTGAGACTATGCCAGTGCCTGGCAAATACAGAAGTGGTTGCTCACAGTCAGCTATTGGATGGAACACAGGGCCCTCAATGGAGGAACTAGAGAAAGTAACCAATGAGCTGAAGGGGTCGGCAACCCTATAGGTGGAACAACAATATGAACTAACCAGCACCCCTAGAGCTTGTGTCTCTAGCTGCATATGTAGCAGAAGATGGCCTAGACAGCCATCATTGGGAAGAGAGGCACCTTGGTCTTGCAAACTTTATGTGCCCCAGTACAGGGGAACGCTAGGGCCAAGAAGTGGGTATGGGTGGGTAAGGGAGCAGGGTGGGGGAGGGCATAGGGGACTTTCGGGATAGCATTTGAAATATAAATGAAGACAATATCTAATAAAAAATTGAAAAAAAAAAAGTTCCACCCCTACTTCAAAATGCCACACCTATTAGCATTGTCACTCCTTATGTGCCAAGCATTAAAACAGATGAATGTCTGCATGTAGGAAAGTGATAGCTGTTCACACCACCAGACAGATGTAATGGTTTTGTTCAAATTCATCTAATATTTAACATTTACTCTCAAAGTCATAGAGAAAATAAATATGCATGCAAATTAGTAATCACACTAAATTTATAATAATTATCACACATTTTTTAAAGTATAACATAAATCTAGAGGGCATTTAACAGAAAAATATATACATTTATGTAACTTATGTATTACAAATTCATAAAATATTTTCTATATAACTATATAAGTCTTTAGTTATCCAAGTACTTATTCACATTTATTACCTTGGTATAAACAGTTAAAAATTTTAAAATCAACTTTTTTATACAAATGTGTACAATTCACATCACTTACATATTGTTAGAAATGTGTAGACCAGTTGGGTTTTTTTATAGATCCAACAATTTACTTTAATTCCACATTCATCAATGTCCCAGAAACTACAACATAAAGCTGATGTTTCTGCCAAAAATATTGGCCCAGGGACAGCGCCTATAAAAGAAGTCAATGATTAGAAGTACTTCATAAAAATCAGGATGAGAATAATTTCTACTCAACAAACACACACACACACACACACACACACACACATACACACACATGTGCACACATACTTATATGCACACACAAACTCACACATACACACACACAGACACAGACACACACAGACACACACACACACACACACACACACACACACACACACACACACACACACGATCCTCTAAAGAAACTATTTAAAATTCTGCAAAAGTCTTTTACCTACTTGACAATCAATATCCTAATGCTTGTATGTATACCAATTAGCATTGTACTTTATAATGATTTTAGAATTCTGTTCATGGTGTTGTTTATAAGATATCATAAAGTAGTTTTTTTTGCATTTTCAGGGAATATTTAGCAGACATATTTACAATAAATGAACTGTACTACTTGATTTCTTACTCCCATCATCTTTAAATACAGATAACTGTGACATTTTTAATGAGCATAAGTGACTTCATACTATTATTTGATTGCATTCTCTTGTCTATGTCACTTGAGAATGCTTCTCTTATTCCGGGGAATATATTCCAAGTATCTCCAGTGGATGTTTGAAACTGTATGTTGCACAAACCTGTCTATATCTACATAAACACAAAGACCCCCCATACCATGACCCTCTGCACTGTGTGTGTGTGTGTGTGTTAAATGTGGTTCAATGTGCTGCTATCAATTAAAACACATCTTCTTTTCATATCTTTTATTTTAATTTAGCTTTATTTTAATTTAGCTCAATAGCATGTGAGATCATAAATCTTCTATCATTCTCAGTTTTGATGGACTCATTCTCTATTTCTCCTCCCTTCATCTCTTTCCCATCCTTTTAAAACCACAGCATCTGGTATTTCCCTCTGTGTTTTCATATTACATGAGTTTTATTATTCTTGTTTATATACTTTTACTCACACTGCAAGATCTTTGTTGCCCATGTTACTTATTCATGAAGACTTCATTTTCTCTAAGGCTTCCCTGGCCCTTCTTTTGCTGCTCTATTATTTCACTCCCTGCCTGAACCCCTCTGTTTCCTACATTCTCCTTCTCTACTTTCATCTCACCTACATTATGCCATCCCCCCTCCCCAAATGCATCCCATCAAGCAATGGGCCATTTCTAGTTTCAATGTGCACCTTAGATTAAACCTACAAATGATCAGAAGCTAGGATCCATATATTAAAAGAACATTTAGAATTGTATTGTTTGACAAGAATGACCTCACTCAATATAATTTCTTTAGGTTATATTCCATTTTCTTGCAAGTTTCTCAATGTCACTGGTAAGCAAAGGTATACTTTGTATACGTATGCATTCGCAGGGTGTATTCATCAGCTTATGACCATCTAAGTTGCCTCCATTCCTAGCTGTAATGCAATATAAAGTCAATGAGCATGAATATGGGATATTTATATAATAAGAAATCAGTAACTTTGGTTATATGCTCAAGAGTGGTAAAACAGGGTCATGTGGTAAGAATTATTTCCGAGTTTGAACAGCTGTGTCCCACATTTGTAAATAATAATCTTCATGAACACACCTAATATTATGTTAAAATCTCAGTGTCAAACACAATTTTCCTCTCTGTTGATTATTGATCAGGGAGGTTGTGGAGGCACTTGAAACAACATTTACTATGGTCATTGATAATAGTACTACCACATCTAGATGATAAGACCTCATTATTGAAGACAGTACACACTTTGGTTACAGGACACAGAGAAAACAACCTTGAAATCTCTCTGCTGACTAATGTTCATAGAACTGGGAGAGCTATTCAGGCTGATGGATAAAGTAGGGTATTATTCATCTACAGTACAAAGATTTCAGGCAGGTAGTGCTCATGTTGCAATGGTGGCAAGCTTGTTTATATGGACAACCTACTCCTTTCTTACTGAACTACAGAACTACTCTGCAGGAGTCAATACATGAGTACTACTATAAATATGGTCAAAAACTATGATGAGGGAAAATATTTCACAGGACACAATTCTTATGGCAACCTACAAGCATACATCAACAAATATAGTATTATACTGAATATGTGGCTATTTTATATAATCTATATAATTTATCAAATCTATATAATTTAATTTTTGTGTGATGATGAAGACACTTTGGCTCCAAATGCAAGGCTAATACAATATAATTGATGCCTAGTTTGTTTAATTGGATGACCTTTATTTTATCTAATTTCTTTATGTATTTACTTAGCTTCTACATATTTCAGAGAAATTTCATATTCACTTTTTTATCACTTTACACTATTATTAATTGAAGCTTAAATATACATGAACCTTTGCACATCAAAGACTAACAATTTTGTACATTAAATATAGTTGAAAACACATACCAATGAATCTCCAAATTGTAAACATCACACCCAGGCTCATTGAATTCCAACTGGTAGGTACACTTCTGAAAGCAAATAGCAATGATCTTACCTGTGAGTGTCACATGCTAGGTTTATGTTTTAAAATGCATATGTCATACTTAATTAATACTACAAATATTTAGCTGGTTGACAAAAGATCAATTTGGCCTATGAACACTGAGGATATCTATTCATTTACCCATTATTTAACATGACTAAAAACTCAAAACCTATAATTCTTTCCATGGGAAAGAACTTTATGGATCAAATCTGCCTGAGCCACCTTTTCCTGAAACAACTCAGCTGTGTCTAGCTCTCACGTTTGCTTTCCTCCCTCTGCCAGGTATGGAATTGCTTAGAGTCCGTTTCAGCGTTGTTAAGTCCGCCCTGTATTTTCCTAGTTTGCTGGTTCTGGTGGATTCTATACTCCATAAATTGTATCAGTAAGCCTACACTTAATTTTCTGGCCTTCGATTGAGTTCTAACTGAATGGCAATTTTAGTGAAGGAGAGAGCTTAAGCCTACTCTTTACTTTCAGGCTTCTACCCATGGTTACTTGGGGTGAGTTAGTTCCACAGAAGTGTGTCTTCCTTATGAGAAATCCTCTCTTACTCTCATTTTCTGCAGAGCATGGGGGCTGCATACCATACTATGAAATGGCATTCCTTACATCCAGCCTACATTTGGTTGCAACTTTATTTGATTTTACTTGAATCATCCTTATTTCTGGGTTTCCCCTCTTTCATGTGGTACCCTTATTATATTCAAAACTCCTAATTAAATTAAATGAAAAAATAACTTTACATCATTTAAAAGAGGAAACACTCACCCACATGAATGGAAACAAGTCTAATTTGTCAAGCCATACACAGAAACACGTCATTAATGGTAGATAAGGATTGTTGGGAAGAATAAATGTTCAGTAGGAACAGATAAAATGGTAAAAAGAAAAATCTAAAAAGTATTATGTGCATTCATGAGTAAAAGTTAAGATATTTTTATTTCTTTTCTGTTTTTTTTTTAATTTTTTTTTTTACAAGATAAGGTTATAGAGATTGTTACAAAATTTTTCAGTGCCCCCTGATTACAGAGCCCCCAAGCTCTCTTGTGTACTAGTCCTCTCTGGGACATCCAGTTACAGTACACCTAAGCACATTCTCTTTCACTGAGGCTCCCAAAGACTGTTTAGTTAGAGGAAGTTGAATCAAGGCAGGCACACTAGTCAGGCTCCACTTGCTAGCGGATGAACATGAAGACCAAGCTTCACTTCTGCTACAAATATGTAGGGGCCTAGGTCCAGCTTCTACATGCTCTTTGGTTAGTCCTTCAGTCTCTGAAACCCCACGGACCCAGGTTAGTTGACTCTGTAAGTCTTCTTTTGGTATTCTTTGCCTTTCCAGCTTTCTAACTTCCACTCTTCCACTGTATTTCTGATTGAAGACATCAAATATGTGTTTAAGAAGAAACAGAAATTAGATCTGCATTTTAAATCAACACCTTGTGCTTTGTGACAAATATGCATCAATTTTCATTTTCTACATACAGATGAGCAGTTAGACCACACTATTTATTGAATATACTGTCTTTTGTCCATTGTATATTTTTGACTTCTTTGTCAAAGATCGAGTGTGCATAAGAGTGTGGGTTTATTTCAGGGTCTTCAATTCTAATCCACTGATCGACCTGCCTGTCTGTGTACCAATCCCATGCAGGTTTTATCACTACTGCTTTATGGTACAGCTTGAGGTCAGAGATGATGTTTCCTCCAGAAGTTCTTGAATTGTTTAGAATTGTTTTCCCTAGCTTGGGATTTTATTTTTCCATATGAAATTGAGAATTATTTTTTCCATGTCTGTGAAGAATTGTGTTGGAATTTTGATAGGGATTGAGTTGAATCTGTAGATTACTTTTGGTCAAATAGCCATTTTTACTATGTTAATCCTACCAACATTAGCATTGGAGGTCTTTCCATTTTTGAAGGTCTTTGATTTCTTTCTTGAGTGGATTGAAGTTCTTGTCACACAGATCTTTCACTTGTTTGGTTAGAGTTACCCGAAGATAATTTTTTATTATTTATGACTATTTTCTTATTATTTATTCTTATTATTTATGACTATTTTCTTCCTCAGCCCATTTATCATTTGTATAAAGACAGGCTACCAATTTGAGTTAATTTTATATCCAGCCACCTTGCTAAATTTCTTTATCAGTTTTAGAATATCTCTGGTAAAATTTTTTGGGTTCACTTATTTATACTATTATGCCATCTGCAAATAGTGATACTTTGACTTTTTTGTCAATCCGTAGCCCCTTGATTTCCTATTGTTGCTATACGTAGAATTTCAAGTACTATATTGAATAGGTATGTGGAGAGTCCAAGTCGATGAAGAACCTCAACATAAAACCAAGTACACTGAATCTAATAGAAGAAAAGGTGGAAAACTCAATGGAACAGGGGTAAATTTCCTAAACAGAATGCCAATGGCTCAGGCTCTAATATCAAGTTTTGATAAATAAGACCTCATGAGACTGAAAAGTTTCTGTAAGGCAAAAGACACATTCAATAGGGCAAATACACAACTTACAGATAGGGAAAAAAAATCTTCACTAACCCCACATCCAATAGAGGGCTAACATCCAAAATACATGAAGAACTCAAAAAGCTCACATCCAAAACATAGAAGAACCCAATAAAAAAATGGTGTAAAGAGCTAAACAAAGATTTCACAACAGAGGAATCTTGAACGGTTGAGAAGCACTGAAAGCAATGTTCAAAGTCCACAGTCATTAGGAAATTACAAATCAAAATGACTCTGAGATTCTACTTTTCACCAATCAGAATGGCTGAGATAAAAAACTCAGGTGGGAGCATGCTGGTGAGGGTGTGGAGAAAAGGAATACTCCTCTATTGCTTCTGGGTTTGGAAACTTGTACAGTCATTCTGGAAATCAGCTTGGAGGTTCCTCAGAAAATTGTAATAGATTTACTTTGAGCATATATTCAAAAGATGTC
Organism: Mus pahari; assembly: GCF_900095145.1. Classification (NCBI taxonomy): domain Eukaryota; kingdom Metazoa; phylum Chordata; class Mammalia; order Rodentia; family Muridae; genus Mus; species Mus pahari. Next base: position 90,125 of record NW_018392335.1, on the reverse strand, counting down.
ATACCATGCAACAAGGGCCTGTGCTCCACTATGTTCATGGCAGCCTTATCTGTGATAGCCAGAAGCTGGAAACAACCAAGATGTCCCACAACTGAAAGGATAAAGAAAATGTAGTTCATTTACACGATGGAATACTATTCATCTGTTAAGAAGGAGTACATCATGAATTTTTCAGGCAAATGAATTGAACTAGAAAATATCAGCCTGTGTGAGTTAACTCACACCCAAAAGGACATGCATTGTATGTACTCAATAATAAATGGATATTAGACAAAAAAGTACAGAGTTCCTAGGATACAATCCACAGAATTCAAGAAGGTTAACAAACAGAAAGGCCCAAGTTAGGACGCTTCAGTCCCAACTGGGAGGGAGAAGAAAACAATCAAGGGAGGCAGAGAGAGGGAGGAATGTGGGTGGGAGAGAGGGGAGGGAGAGAGGAAAAGGGGAACATTGTCAGGTATGGTTTGCAAGGGTGATGGGAAGATATAGGAAGAATAACTGAGGGCAAGTACAATTAACAGAAGAAATACACAAACTCAAGGGGAGGGTGTTGGGATTTAGGGATAACCTCTGGAATGTACCTGAGACCTGGGAGGTGAGGGATTCTCAGGACTGAAAAGGAGGGACCTTACATGAAACGCCAACAGTGGGGAACTTGTAGAGTCCACCTCCAGGAGAAAGGCAGGACGTTAAATGGAGAGATGGGGTTGCCACCCCACAGTCAAAAATTCTGACCCAGAATTGTTCCTGTCTCAAAGAACTGCATGGGCAAAAATGGAGACGAGACTGAGGGAAATGTGGCTTAGTGACTGGCCCAACATCTTAAGGGGAGGTTTCAAGGCCTGACACTATTACTGATGTTGTCATGTGCTTACAGACAGGAGCTTAACATAGCTGTCCTCTGGGGGGACCAACAAACAGCTGACTGAGGCAGATGTAGATAATTACATGCAACCAATGGGCTGAAGACTTGGACCCCTGTGGTTGAATTAGGGAAAGGCTGAAAGAAGCTAAGGAAGAGGGTGACCCATAGGAAGACCAGCAGTCTCAATTAATCAGGACCCCTGAGTTCTCTCAGAAACTGAGCTACCAATCAGGCAGCATAAATGAGCTGGTCTAAAGCTTAGGACTGCCTGGTCTGGCCTCAGTAGGAAAAGAAGGGCCTAACCCTCAAGAAAAACTTGAGGCCCCATAGAAATTAATAATAATAATAATAAAAGCCATGAAACAAAAGAAAAAACCCCAGCACCATGTAATGTCCCTTCACTATTTATTTCCTTATATTAAATTTGAACATTATCCAAATTGACTAGTTTATAAAATTCAACATTAATATTTATGATTGTTTCTTAATTCGTGCCTCTATCTTTCAGAATTTTAAATATAAAATGAATGCATACCTAGGGGAGCAAAACAAGACAAACACAGCTGCAAACCTTGATGTGTGTATTTTACACCTGGCCTCTTTTTACTGACATATACCCCCTCTCCTTTATTTCTTCTACTCGTCTCAAAAATCTATTAAAAGTTATCACCCTAATTACCTTTTAATGCTTGCAACATTTATGTAATTAATTAAAACTACCTGTTTCTGAATTATCCTGCTCATCATGGATTGCAAACTATGTTCATTGACTGTAGTTGACATCATAGTCCTATTTAAAATTTCTTTCATTTTGTTTTTATTTATTCATTAAAAACTATTATTTGTATAGGGACTTATTTCAGTATGTAGCCCTGGCTCACCAGAAAAACACTGTGTAGATCAGGTTGGCTTTGAACTCACAAATATCCACCTTTCCTTCTCTCAAGTGGTCTGTTTATAGAGATACACTGCCATGCACTGCAGTTTCTTTCCTTTTTATTATATATGCCAATTGCACAAACCAATGACTTCTGAGTATCTGATGTACTCACTTTCTGTTCGTTGTATGTATGTATGTATGTATGTATGTATGTATGTATGTATGTACTTATTTATTTTTATAGGCAGTCTCATGCTTCCTAGAATGACAACAAAGTTCCTATGTTTCCATGTTTGACCTTGAACTCCTTATCCTTCAGCAGCAACCATGTAAATGCTGGGATTAGAGGCATCTACCAACACTTTCCAGTTTATTTAATGCTGGATATCACGCCCAAGTCTTTGAGTATATTTAGTAATTACTCTCCAAACAGGAGTCCAGTTAGTTGATCCTCCACTTCTTTCTACCAGTTTTGTGTGACTCTTGTTTTCTTAGGACCTAAATATATTAAAGATACATCATTAATATATTTCTTGAGATCACTGTAAAATGTAATACAGGCCCTTATATTTATAAACCTCCTACCTACAAGTGACTTTTGTTTTGAATCTAAAATTTGTGTCTAAAATCATTTGGTAACTTGTGTGACCCAATTTCAGGCTTCAAACCCAAATGATATTTTCTCTATTGATATGGAAAACCACAGTTAATTCCTCTGTGATATAAGAAACTTTCTTCTGAAATTCTCCTACTTTAAATGAACTCTATTGCCATCCATAAGATTTTGAGATTTCATGAAATGTCATGCTTTCAAAGATTATATGTTCATTTACTGAACACTTTTTTCTGTTATATTGAAAATTGTTTTATCAGAGAAATTCTGGGCATATTTCTTGTCTTCTGTGACATCAGTTTCACAAGACTCAGACTGGCCTTCTTATATTCAGCCCTGATCCCAAAACATTCATCTCAAAGGAGAAACCTTATACTCTGATCAGAATTATGTAGAGAAAATTCATGACATCTGCAAATTCTAAGGTGTTCTTCATATTTCTTCTTCTTTTCTTTTCAACAAATTCACTGAATAACCTAGATTGGCTTCAAACACACAATGTTCCAACTTTAGTACTCAGTGTTGAGATCAACACAGTTATGTCATGTTTGTTTTTTGTTTCTTAGAAACATTATTGTGAACATGATAGCTGAAATTCAAGTATAGCTTCAATTTGTATAGATGTAATTTTAAATTTTTCTGTTTTATCATCTCATAACCTACAAAATACATGTATGTGAATGCATACTGTGTTTTATTCCTTTTTTGAATCATTAGGAAGCTGAAGACTCAAAATCACATTTCAGGAATATAATTGTCTCTCTACTGAGAACATTTATTGGATATTTCATATCTACATCAATGAAGTCACATTATTCAGTAATAATTTATATGTGTGCCTTTTGTGAGTGATAGGGGGAAGGAGAGGGAGAGGGAGAAGGAGAAGGAGGGAGAGAGAGATGGTTTACTGCTGAGGTCAGAGGAATCCTTTCAAGATATTGTATATTTCCATTCTCCATGTGTGTTCTAAGTTATTGAACTCTGGTTTTCAGACTTGATAGCTAATATCTATACTCACTTAGACATTTCATCAACTCAAGTATGGGTTCTTTTTCATTTCTCTTCTTTGAATATTATATTTTCATTAATAGAACTGTTCTTTTAGATGCCCAAATGGGAAGCCTGAATAAGATTCTAGATGTGTCCATATCCCAACAAAGTTTGAACTCTCACCCTTTTAACACAAATATTTTTCAAACCTCCAAATACTTATGAAATTAACTCTAAATGTCACTATTATATCCTCAGTTTCTCTTTTCTCCACTTTCCACCTTGAACCTTTTTTTCCATACTATGATAAAACTACTCCATTAAGATGCACATTTAAAACAATGAATTTATGAAATTCTTAGACAAATAGATGGAACTGGAGGATATCATTCTAAGTGAGATAACTCAGTCACAAAAGAACAAACATTATATGCACTCACTGATAAGTGGATATTAGCCCAGAAGCTAAGAATACCCAAGACACAATTTGTAAAATACATGAAACTCACAAAGATGGAAGAACAAAGTGTGGATACCGCAATCCTTCTTAGAAGGGGGCACAAAATATCCATGGAAGGAGTTACAGAGACAAAGTTCAGAGCAGAAACTGAAGGAATGACCATCCAGAGACTGCTCCACCTGGAGACCCATCCCATAAATAACCACCATACCCTGACAATATTGCAGAGGCTAACAAGAGCTAGCTGACAGGAGTCTGATAAAGCTGTCTCCTGAGATAAAGCTCTGCCAGTGCCTGACAAATACAGAAGTGGATTCTCACAGCCATCTATTGGACAAAACACAAAGTTCCCAATGAAGGGACTAGAGAAAGTACCCAAGGAGCTGAAGGGGTTTCCAGCCCCATAGGAGGAACAACAATATGAACTAACCAGTAACCCCAGAGCTCCATGGGACTAAACCACCAGTCAAAGAATCATGGACTCACGGCTCTGGCTGCATATGTAGCAGGGAATGGCCTAATTGGTCATCAATGGGAGGAGAGACCCTTGGTCCTGTGAAGGTTTTGTGATACAGTATAGGGGAATGCCAGGGCCTGAAAGCAGGAGTGGGTGCATTGTGGAGCATGGGGAGGAAGGAGAGGATAGGGGATTTTTGGAGGGGGAAACTAGGAAAGGGGACAACATTTGAAATGTAAATAAAGTAAATATCTAATAAAAAAGACAAAATTTAAAAAATGCACATCTGACTCCAACCCAAGTCCTGGACAGGCTGGGGCAGAAGGGTAATGTGTTTGAGGCAAGCTTGGGTTGTAAAGCAAGACCTTATCCACCAAAACCAATACAGAATCAAATACTTCAACTACAGCAACACAGAGGATAAAACAAAGCATGTACTTCTCCAATTTCCTTAGTCTTTTGTAGAGAAATTATTTTGACACATTACATGTTATGATTAAACCCTCCCCTATTTTCCCTCCCTTTTAGTTCCTTCTTACTTTCTCTCATGGTTTTTATTTTTTCATCAAACTATATTTGCTTGGGTATTCCACGGTTTCTGTCTCTACATTCACTGCACAACTGAGAACATGTCAGAAGTAAGCTATTGATTTTCTCCTTTGGTCAATCTTTACTGGATAGTCAGACCACTGACATCCTTGATAACCACTCAACAGATTTAGTTTAGAATAACACTCTTTTATTATGGATGTAGAGTAAAAATGGGCTTATTTGGGCTAAACATATTCTGGACACTCAAATAAGTGGCAAATTTCGGGTCATTTAATAAATTGGAACTGTAAAAGTTACTGTGGTCCTTTGTTGTTGACACTTATGATTTCTCATGACCCAGCTGTTAATGTAGAATTATAGTTAAATACACACACTAATAAGTCAAATTTACATCTTTGCTCTGCTGCACTGCCGGGATAGCATTTGAAATGTAAATAAAGAAAATAATAATAAAAAAAAAATTTTGATACTGTAAAAGCAAAATTTGATAAATGAACCTTACCAACATTTAACAACAAAAATAAAAATGTAGAACTCAAGCTATTTCTCCAGCACCATGGCTCTGGCATAATACCATGCTTCCCACCAAGATGATAATAAACTAAACCTCTGAAATTGTAAGTCAGACCAGCTAAATGATTTTCTTTATAAGAGCTTTCATGGTGTCTCTCCAAAGCAGTAGAAACTGTAACTAAGCTAATCACTTTCTCATTAAAATAAGATATAC
>NW_018392335.1:76782-84554 GCF_900095145.1 Mus pahari | reverse complement strand
CACCAAGATAATAAATAAATAAAACTCTGAAATGTAAAAAAAAAAAAAAAAAAAAAAAAAGTCAAATTTACACTCACATCTATGTGACAATTTAAAATTTTCTTGATTGTGGATTCATCATGTATATTCTACAAGGTAAATATAAGGTTTCTTTTAAAGTTATGTTGTTTCTGGTGCATAGATACCTACATTTGATATATAGTTAGAGAGCAATATATGCAATTACAAAACTGGTTGTATTTTTAAATTAAAGTGAGAATAAATGTAGCATCTATACAAGTTATGCAATAAAAGGACTAAGTAAAATAAGTAAAAGAAAATTACACATACATTTTAACAATATAAATATTTTCTCTATATATTTACTACAATAAAACACAGGAAATCATTTGCTATAATATTTTGCACTATTGCTAAATGTATCATTCTTATGTACTAACTTCTCAATAATTATAAAAATTACATACTTACTCCATGATAATCATGAGGGTAGGTATACTACAGAGATTAGAAAAAACTGTTGCAGAAAAGTAAAAGGCAAAAAACAAAGGTAATGAAAGACAGTTGCTATTGCATGTTCCAGAAAAAGCATCAATATATTGACCTTCGTCATCAGGAGATGTCAATCCTTCTTTAATGCAAGAACAATTGTAGTATGCCTATTAATATTGAAAATAAAAATAGTATTTCAGAAACAGCCAGCATATAATAGCCTTATTAATATGAGAGTAAAAATTAAATTAATATTCGATTATACTTTTGTATTTAATATTAAATTTAAATCATTGAATTTCCCCTTCCTTTCTTCTTCTCAAAGCCTTTCTTATGTACTTATTTCAAATTAGTAGCCTCTTTTTCTGTTTTATATACTGTTACACACATATGTATATATGTTTATACATATATATATATATATATATACATATACATATATATTTATACACACATATATTTATTTGTGTGTATGTGTAAGTCAGTCCATATATTATTACTTTTAGGTAAAGTTTTGGTGCTAATCATTTGGTATTGATAACCATTTTGGTGTGCTCTTCATAGAGAAGTCTATTACTGCTCACAAACCCACCCACTCCTGCTTCCTGGCCCTGGCATTCCCTTACACTGGGGCATAGAGCCTTCACAGGACCAAGGGTCTCTCCTCCAATTGATGATCTATAAGGCCATCCTCTGCTACATATGCAGCTGGAGCCATGAGTTCCACCATGTGTACTCTTAGGTTGGTGTTTTAGTTCCTGGGAGCTCTGGAGTACTTGTTAGTTCATAATATTGTTCCTCCTATGGGGCTGCAAACTCATTCAGCTCCTTGGCTACTTTCACCTCCATTGGGTATCCTGTGCTCAGTCTAATGGTTGGCTGGGAACATCCACCTCTGTATTTGTCAGCCACTGGTAGAGTCTCTCAGGAGACAGCTATAACAGGCTTCTATCAGCAAGCACTTGTTGCCATCTGCAATAGTGTCTGGGTTTGGTGATTGTATATGGGATGGATCCCCTTGTGGGGCAGTCTCTAGATGGTTATTCCTTCAGTCTCTGCTCCACACTTTGTCTCTGTAACTCCTTCCATGGGTATTTTGTTCCCTCTTCTAAGAAGGACTGAAGTAGTATCCACAATTTGGTCCTCTGTCTTGTGCTTCTTGTGGTTTGTAAATTGCATCTTGGATATTCTGAGCTTCTTCTGGGCTAATATCCACTTATCAGTGAGTACATACCATGCATGTTATTTTGAGATTGGTTTACCTCACTCAGGATGATATTTTCTAGTTCTATTTGCCTAAGAATTTCATGAATTCATCATTTTTAATAGCTGAGTAGTACTCCATTGTGTAAATATACCATATTTTCTGATTCCATTCCTTTGTTGAATGACATCTTCTCACCATTTCCTGGCTATTATAAATAAGGCTGCTATAAAGATAATGGAGCATGTGTCCTTATTACATGTTGGAGCATCTTCTCGGTATAGGCCCAGGAGTGGTATAGCTGAGTCCTCAGATAGTGCTATATCCAATTTTCTGATGAACTGCCAAGCTGATTTCCAGTACCATCTTACCTTGATATAATTCTAGGCAAACCAGTGAAAGGCTTGTATGTTAAGACATTCAAGTTTTTAAGAAAGAAATTGATGAAAATATCAGAGGATGGAAAATTTTTATGCTTACAAATCAGTAAACATGGTATATAATGGCAATTCTACCAAAAGAAATCTGCATATTCAATGCAATCCCCATCAAATGTCCAAAAGAATTATTTATAGAACTGGGAAAAACAGTTCTCAACTTCATATGGAAATATAACAACAGATGATAGCTATAACAGTCTTGAGAAATAAAAGAACTACTGGAGGTATCTCTACCTCTGATTTTAATTGTGTTACAGAACTATAGATCATTAAAAACTGCATGTTTTTGGTATAAGAAAGACATTCATCAATGGAATCAAATTGAAGACCCAGCAAGAATACAAACAGCTACATACACCTTATTTTTTTTTTTATAAAGAAGCTAGAAATACACCTTCTGGAAAAATTTAAGTATCATCAATGAATGTTCCACATGAATCAAACATCTCTACTTAAAACAAGATACACTACATCTAATAGAAGAATTGACATAGGAGAATGCAATGAATGAATGCATTGACATAGGAGACAACTTTCTGAACAGAACACTGATAGTATAGTCACTAAGATCACCAGTTAATAAATGGAAACTCATGTAACTAAAACTTTTCTGTATGAAAAAGGAAACCAAAAAGTAGAAGCCTACAGAATTGTAAGAGATTTTTATGAACTCCACATCCAATAAAGTTCTACTCTTCCAAAAACATAAGCAACTCAATCAGGTTTAAAAACCAAAATAATCCAATTAAAAATGGTGGACAGATCTAAACAGAGTTTCAATAAAGGAATCTCAAATGGTTGAGATACACATAAAGAAATGTTCAATATCCTTAGCCATCAGGGAAATGCATATCAAAACAACTCTGAAATTTCATCTGTCCCAATCACTAAAAGGAAGAATACAAAAAGGATGCTCCAGCCTACTACAGGAAAAATTGTTCAACTATCTTCACTGTGGGTTTGTATATAATAGCCAGAAATTGCAACTAAGCTATATAATACTCATAATAGTAAAGAATATGTGACATATTTACACAATGGAGTATTTATTTCTCAGCAGTTAAAAAAGGTGACATCATGAAATTTGTTGGCAAATGAACAGTAGAAAGAAAAAAACATATGCGCGAGGTAGCCTATACAAGATGGAGAAACATATTATGTACTAATTTATAAGTGGATATTAGCATTAGGTTAGTGATAATCAAGCTACATTCCAGACCCTGAAAGTTTAGATAAAAGTTAGGAGTCTAGGGCAGATTCATTGATCTCCTTGGGAAGGAAAAACAAAAAAAATGTTTTTACACTGCCTGTAGAAAAAGACTGGAACAAGAGGAATCAGATGGGAAAGGAGAGGAAGAAGAGGGTTTGGGGAGAGAAAGCTAAAAATCAGGAGCATTGGGGGATGTTATTGAAACAGTCAAGTGGAGGATTCTTGGAATATGAGGATGACCTTTGTGAGGACTCCTAGTAATAGAGGAAATGATATCTGAACTTGACTGTAGCCAGGCAAGGCTTTCAGTGGTAAGATTCGGTTGCATTTGTTTGAGTTGTTGACTGAGAGTTTCACAGCAATCCCAAAGCATCCAAGGATGATGCTGAGACAAAAGGTCATTTTCTAAAAACCAACACTGTGGTGTTTTTGCTAATGAAAACATCCACAGAGGTCTCTGAATGTAAAGGGCCTGCCCAGATCCTTCAACCCTAGTTCTTGTCAAGAAATTCTCAACATGTGTGTCACAATTCCTTTAGGGTCGAATGACCTGTTCACATCAGCTATCCCACAACCTGATATTTTCATTACAATTTTTAAAATAGCAAAATTACAGTTATGAAGTACGATTGAAAATAATTTTGTAGTTGATGGTCACCATAACAGGAGGAATTGTAATATAGGTTTAAACATTAGGAAGATTGAAAACCGTTGTTCTAGTCTTTTGCACAAAAGACTCTCTGGGCTACTTAAAAAAAACAAAAGGGAACACAACCCAGCCACAAAACCCAGTCTTCAATCCTGTCATCAAGATATGCTGTGGCAATGGTGGTGCAGAATTTGTAGTAGCTAACCACTGTTTTGTTTAACTTGAGGCCCATGCCAGTAGAAAGAGCCCATGATCTATACTGCCTGGATGTCTAAGACCTGGACACTAGATAGCCCAGAGACCTAGACTAGAACCTCACATGGCTGGCAGAAAAAAAATATGTTCCTAATGATATTCTGCTATACTCATAGTTTGATGCCTTGTTCAGTTGTCATCAGAGAGGCCTCCTCCATCAGTAGATAGGAGTAATGCAGAGAACCTCAGCCAGATTTTCTGTGGGAAAGAGAGTCTAAATTAGAGTACTAATTCTGTCACTCCACTGGGATATAGGGAAACACTACAGTAGAGGGAGAGATTAAATTGAGGAGTCTGAGGGGATGGAAGATACCAAGAGAACTTGGAACACTGAATCACCTATGCAGGCTAGCTTGAGTTCAAAGAGACTTACATGGAAAGCACAGGGTCTGCATGAGTCTGCACCCGGTCCTCTGTGTTTATGTTAAGCCTGACAACCTTGGTGTATTCGTGGGACTCATAATAGTGAGAGGGGTGTATCTCTGACAATTTTTCCCTGCTCTGGGGACTCTGCTTCTTCTTCATTCCCCTTGTCCAAGTCTCAGTATGAGGGCTTTTGCCTTATCTTATTATATCTTGTTTTGTCCTATTTGAGTGCTGTCTCTTAGAAGTCTACTCTTTTCTAAAGAGGACACAGAATAGGATTGGATCTGTGGGAGAAAGAAAATAGGGGGAACTGGGAGGAGTGAAGGAGAAGGAAACTGGGCAGGATTTATTTTGTGAGAAAGGAGTTGATTTTTTTTTTAAGTAAAAGAGTTGGAAACCTATAGAAGATATTAAAAGGTATAGCACAGTGTAGATGGCCATTCCTTTCTGTGCTAGAAAGTATTCAAGATGGCTGAGGTGATTCCTTCCATCATTTATATATACCTTCATAATACGTAGGGAAAAGAATCTGCGACTTTTAGTTCTCTCATAAAGCATATTGCTTGTGTAATGATGGGGGAAAAAGACTGCTTTGATTGAACCTCAATTTACAAGACGAGCTTCACACTGGATTAAGTATTTTCCAGTCAACACAGGCAACCTATGATTCTATTTTGCTGGTCTTGAAAAAAAGGGGTCTTTTGGTTAAAGAATTTGAGTAGTTGAGTTGAGTTGGTGTAAGCTAAAACTGCCTCTGAGTAAATCTATTAAAGAAATACTTATTTTATTACTTTCAAGCTTAGAGAAACCAGAAATGTTGACAAATCATTCTTCCTCAGAGTTTCTAGACAGACCAGAGCTTGCACCTGAACACAGACTTCTGTCTACGCAACTGAGTCATGCTGTGTCTGAGGTTCTGAAGTTAGAATTGGGGGAATCATAACAATGTTATTCAAATTCAAGAGTATTTTGGTATTTGCTAGGTTGAAATAGGGTAACAAATGATAGATATTCATCCAGACTCAAGAGACATGGTGATTCCAAACAAAAAACAAAAATTATAAACATGATACTACAGAAAGCACAAAGAGAATATTCTAAATTTTGGGGGACAGACACGATACTACAGCTCTGTGGTGGTGAATTCTGATTAACAGTTTGTCCTGTGTATATTGGAATTGTAACCAGGCATTAATTTGTAGAATTGAATGTGAGCACTAGCTGATACAAAGTGGCCAGAAGGAAATAAACGTGCTAGACTTCAGCTAGCTCAGGCACGCACACCTGTTTCCCCTCTCCTTATTGAATACAGTAATGTGAGGAACCTTGATTCACCTCAGTGACCCTCCACAGAGTTAAGTAATGCAAGCAAGATACAATGGACTAACAGTTAAAAGCTGGAACAAAACCAAATTTTTCCTCTTTCAAATATTTTCTCTCAGGTATTTGTCACAGTACAGAAGGTCTAAAACTGTGTATTTCAACTGCTGAGGAGTGAAAAACATGCAGCCCAGCATCCCATGCTGAGTGAATACATTTCAGAAATGAACAAATTCTTTAGGCAGAAAGAAAATAATAACACATCAGAACATAAAAATATAAGAACCAGTTAAAGATACAGGATCTTTAAGAAAAACACAAGTGTTTTTATTACAGAAAATTTAAAAAGCTGGGCATATTTTACAAGATATAAGATGTGCTCTCAAGCAGCCCAATGTTCAGATTATTAATATGAAGAAAAGGCATTTTTTAAATTTTACTAAAAGTATCATTTCTCCTTAGTTTTATTTTGTTGTTCTAGTTCTTCCCCATTTCAAGTTAATTCTGATTGTGTTCATTCCTCCATTCCATACATGACAAATTTGTATAACCATACCATTTGGTTTTTTCAGTGTTGCTTCACAGCTATTATTTCCAACACAAATAATTATCTTTTTATAAAACTCTGGCTGTTATACTCTTCCCTGCAATTGTTTTATTTCCACCCTTTTAATTATCAAATGCTATCATAACCTTGTGTGGATATTTTGTGAAATATTTTTATACTTGATATTCATTATGAATTAATTATGCATTGTAGAGATGGAAGAAAAATTATAAAGAATTTCCTGTGCTGAATGTTCCTAAGCCCATTTTCCCAAATAGAAGAGTAGCTCAATAGTGATACTGTGCTTAGCATCTCAGGGAACAGCTGGCCCGCTGTTGCTAGCCACTCATCTACTCTGAGGTGGCATGTGTGGAGGGATGGTACTCTCCCCCCTCAACCCCTTGACACCTGCAGTAGTCAGTTGATCTGGCCTGAGGTCATGAGAGCAGTTCAGTCCCTCACTGGATATAATTCTTGGGAAAGTGTACCCTGCAGCTTTCAGGGGCAATACAGTGACTCTGGCCCTGATGGCAAAGGTAGTGGTGAGTCCGTACCAAGGGTAACTGGTCCAGCCTCTTCCTGGGTGCAGGGAGAGTGACACTCTGCCTTGACTGGGCACCACAGTGGAGCTGACTGTGGAGGCACGGGTGTGGGTGGGCCATCCCTGAGGGCATGAGTGTAGAAGAGCTGAGCCTGCCTCTTGACAATGCTGGGATTGTGTGGGATTCTTTGGATCAGTCCTGGAGAGCTGGACCTGGTGGTGTAGATAAAGGAAAGCTGACAGGGTGACCAATTCCTCTATGACCTAGGCCCAAATTCAGAGCTTTGTGCTGGCCTGCCTCCAAATCTATATCATGTGTGAACTGTTGGACCTTGTGAAAGGGCCGGTCCTGCTGAACCAAAGCTGCAGGATTTACAGGATACAGGGTAACAACAATAGCAGGGAGGAGTCAAAGTGAGGATACAATAATGATGTTGTGATTAAAAGCCACAGACCTTGACCCAGACTAATGACTCATTGCGAAGAACATTTGCAGAGAAGATGGACAGAGGGGTACATCACACTGTGGGATGCACTGTGACAACTTCAGCTTCCACAATGGGATGTTTTCTATGCTTGGTGTTGTTTATTATTTTGATTGTGTGTTTTGTAATATCTTTTGGAGTGGAGGTTGCAAGTACAGAGGGCAGATTACAGGGGACAAGATGTGTAGGCCTGGAGTGCATGAAGTGAATCTCATAAAGAATCAATAAAAGTAAAAAAAAAAAAAAAAAAAAAAAAAAAAAAA
>NW_018392335.1:56808-76267 GCF_900095145.1 Mus pahari | reverse complement strand
CATAGCCTCACAAGTGGCTGCTATATCAGGGTCCCTTCAGCAGAATCTTGCTGGCATGTGCATTCTCCCATATTTTAAAGACTTAAATAATATTATAATACATAACATTTTAGGAGAAGAATTTTTATAAATAGCATAAATCTTTTTTATACTAATGCTTCTTAAAACTTTTGTTATGATATCAAATAATAAATTCAACTAAGCATGTTTATATTATGTCTATGAATCAGTAAATATACTGTTTTTTGCTCTGTTTTCTTTAGAAATATCAGTAGACAGTGGAAAAGGAAGACAAGATTATTAGTATCTAGATCCATGTTTTGTTCTAATAAAAAGGAAAAAAAACTGAAGAAAACATAGCAGCTCTGAAACATGCACACAGGGCCAGGAGTGATAATTCTGTGAGGTGCCAAGAATGGGGTTCTCATGGCACCCACATTAAATCCTGCCATGATGTTGTGTTTATAAGTCCACTACTGCAGACTCAGAAATATGTGGTTCCCTGTGAAGTTGGGGCCAGGTACTCTAGCCTTCATGGAAGAGCTTCAAACCTGTGAAAGACTGCCTCACAACTCAAGGTGGACTGATCCTAATGAATGACATCAGACATTGTTCAATGACCAGTACTCCATTTACCCAATTTCTTTTTTTTATTATTTTCTTTCTTTTATTGGAGATTTTCTTTATTTCCATTTCAAATGTTATCCCCTTAATGGTTTCACCCGATGGAAAGCCCCTATGCCAACCCCCTACATCTGATTTTATGAGGGTGTTTCCTGACCTGCCCAGCCACTCTTGCCTCCACACCCTGGAATTCACCTAGACTGGGCATCAAGTCTTCACAGGACCAAGGGCCTGTCCTCCCATTGCTGCCTGACAAGGCCATCCTCTGCTACATTTGCAGCTGGAGCCATGGGTCCCTCCCTGTGTACCCTTTATTTGGTGGTTTAGTTCCTGGGAGCTCTAGCATGTCTGGTGGTGGATATTGTTGTTCTTCCTTTGGGATGCAAACCCCTTTAGTTCTTTCAGTCCTTTCTTTAACTCCTCCACTGAGGACTCTGTGGTCAGTCTAATGTTGGCTATGAGTATCCACCTCTGTTTTTCCCAGGCTCTGGCAAAGACTCTCAGGAGACAGCTATATCACACTCCAGTCAGCAGGCACTTCTTGGCATCCATCATAATGTATGGGTTTGGTGTCAGTATATGAGATGGATTCTCAGGTGGGCACAGTTTCTGGATGGCTTTTTCTTCAGTCTCTGTTACACACTTTGTTTCCCTATTTCCTCCCTTGCATATTTTGTTCCCCCTTCTAAGGACTGAAGCATCCATACTTTGGTCTTCCTTCTTCTGGTCTGTAAATTGTATATTGGGTATTCTGAGCTTTTGGACTAATATCCACTTATCAACGAGTGCATACTGTGTGTGTTCTTTTGAGATGGTGTTAACTCAATCAGGATGGTATTTTCTAGTTCTATTCACTTGCCTAAAAATTTCATTATTTCATTTTTTTAATGGCTGAGCTGTATTCCATTGTACAAATGTAACACATTTTCTTTATTCATTTGTTTGTTAAGGGACATCTGGGTTATTTACAGCTTGTGGTTACTAGAAATAAGGCTGCCAAGAACGTAGTGGAACATGTGTCCTTGTTATATGTTGGAGCATCTTTTGCATATATGCACAGTAGTGATATAAATGGGTCCTCATGTAATACTATGTCCAATTTTCTGAGTAACTACCACACTGATTTCCAGAGTGGTAATACCAGTTTACAATCCCACCAACAATGGAGGAGTGTTCCTCTTTTTCCACCTCCTCTCCAGCATCTGCTGTCACCTAAGGTTTTAACCTTAGTATTCTGACTAGTGTGAGGTGGAATCTCAGTATCATTGTGATTTGCATTTTCCTGATGACTAAGGATGTTGAACATTTCTTTAGGTATGTCTGAGCCATTTGGTCTACCTTGGTTGAGAATTCTTCGTTTAGCCCTGTACCCCATTTTTAATATTGTTATTTGATTCTCTGGAATCTAATTTCTTGAGTTCTTTGTGTATTGAATATTAGTCCACTATTAGACATAGGATTGGTAAAGATCTTTGAGGCCAGTCTGGTCTATAGAGTGAGTTCCAGGATAGCCAGGGCTATACAGAGAAACCCTGTCTCAAAAAAAAAAAAAAAAAAAAAAAAACTTTTCCCAATCTGTTGGTTGCCATATTGACAAAAGCTTACAGAAGCTTTTCAATATTATGAGGTCCCATTTGTGTATAGTTGATCTGAGAGCATAAGCTATTAGTGTTCAATTCAGGAAATTTTCCCCTTGCCCACGTGTTCAAGGGTCTTCCCTACTTTTTCTTTTATTAGTTTCTGTGTATCTGGTTTTGTGTGGATTTCCTTGATTCACATGAACTTGAGCATTGTACACGGAGAAAAGAATGGATGGATTTGCACTCTTCTACATGTTGACTCCAGTTGAACCAGCACCATTTGTTGAAAAATGCTGTCTTTATTACCACTACATAGCTTTAGCTCCTTTGTCAACGATCAAGTGACCATAGGTGTGTGGGTTCATTTCTGGGTCGTCAATTCAATTCCAATGATCTACCTGCTCTGTACCAATACCATACGATTTTTATCACTATTGCTCTGTAGTACAGCTTGATGTCAGGGATGGTGATTCCTTCAGAAGTTCTTTTATTGTTGAGAATAGTTTTCACTATCATGTCTTTTTATTCCCGATGAATTTGTAAACTTATCATTCTAACTCTACATAGAATTGCATTGGATTTTGATGGTGATTGCATTGATTCTGTAGATTGCTTTCTGCAAGGTGGGCTTTTTTTTAATGTATTCATCCTGCCAATCCTTGTGCATTGGAGATCTTTCCATGTTCTGAGATCTTCTTCGATTTCTTTCTTTAGAGACTTGAAGTTTTTGTCATACAGATATTTCACTTGTTTGATTAGGGTCACGATAAGGTATTTTATATTGTTTGCAACTATTGTGAAGGGTTTCATTTTGCTAATTTCTTTCTCAATCTGTTTATCCTTTGAGTAAAGGAGGGCTTCTGATACATTTTTTTAGTTAATTTTATATCCAGCCACTGTGCTGAAGTTGCTTATCTTGTTAAAGAATTCTCTGGCCAAGTTTTTTGGGTCACTTAAGTATACTATCATATCATCTGCAAATAGTGATATTTTGACTTCTTTCTTTCCTATATACATATTCCTTTTACCTCCTTTTGTTTTCTAATTGCTCTGCCTAGGACTTTGAGTACTATATTGAATAGGTAGGGAGAGAGTGAGCAGCCTTCTCTTGTTGCTGATTTTAGTTTAAGCGCTTCAAGTTTCTTTTCATTTAGTTTGATATTGCTTACTGGTTTCCTGTATATTGCTTTTCCTATGTTTAGGTATAGGTCTTCTAGTTGAATATTTCTTCCATTTTGAAGAATCAAATACCATTATGCATGCATGGGCATCCTTCACATGTGTACACACACACACACACACACACACACACACAAAACCAGGTACATAATCAAAACATGCATACACACAAAATTAAAATAAGAGCCTCACAAATTTATTTAAGTGGTAGAGTAGGCAATTTCTCTCTACAACAGAGCTAGGACTAAGAAAAAATAAGTTAGTTTTGAGTAGCAGCAGAATTCCTGGAAGAAAGAAGGTTCAAGTCACTGACATGAGATAAGTAATGAGTTTTGAGCTTATTCAATTCACTTAAGTTATATTTCTCCCATTTATGTTCTCTGTAGCTTGTAGTTTTCTGTAATGTCAGATATGTTCTTGAAATGCATATGTAAGTTCTGGTGCAGAATCAAAAAAGGAACTAACGAGTTCCCTCAGGGCTCCTTGGAACTATACTACCAATCAAAGAAAACACATGGCGGAACTTGTGGCTCTAGCTATATTTGTAGCATAGGATGGCCTAGTCAGTCATCAATGGGAGGAGATGCCCTTGGTCCTGTGAAGGCTCTGTGTCTCAGTATAGGGGAATGTCAGGACAAGGAATGGGAGTGGGTGGGTTCGGAAGCAGGGAGAAGGGAGCAATGGGAGTGGATAGGGGATTTTCAGAGAGGAAGCTAGGAAAGGGGATAACATTTGAAATGTAAATAAAGAAAATATCTAATTAAAAAAGGAAAAAATGGGAACTGGGGATGTAGCTCAGTGGTAGAGCAATGGATTTGCAAACCTCCATTTTAAAAAGTCATGTCCATATCTGACTTGCAGTGGAACAAAACTAGGAAATATCAGTAAAATTTAGAGTAGGCATTTTGAATCTCAGCCAAAGGGACATTTGAAAGAAAGGTGACTCACAGAATAGCCCTGGGCGAGCTGTTGTCGTGTGAAAGATTGTGATCAAAGTTCAGTGAATGCTGCTGAAGGGGAACTTGGTAAACAAAAATTAGATTTTATTTCCATGTGGTTAAAATTAAAAGTAAGAAAAACTAAGCAAAATTTTAGAGACCTATGAATAAAGTCTAGTCACCATGTACAAATTGTGAATTTTACTAGAGAAGAAGAAACAATAAGAATAACTCTACCTTTTCTTTCCTTAGGTGTTTAGAAGCACTGCACCCTGCAAAGCAGGGAGAGAAATATTGTTTGTCATCTCGTCCACATACAGCATTATAGGCAGAAGTACAACCACAGTTCTCATTGCATGGAGCTGTTAGGCTTCCAATCATACCAAGTCTGTGAAGTTGAGATTAAACACAATTATAATACCATTATTTAAATTTTTAATGTGTACATCAAGGTATCCACACAATCCATAAATAGGCATTTTGAAAATTTCTTTCCAAATATTTACTAAGGTATAGAAACATAATAAACACACATGAATGTACCAATTGATAGACCTGGAGCAATGACTTAGTTCTTAAGAATATAGCCTGGTCTTTCAGAGGAGCAAAATCCCATTCCCAACATGCACATGCCAGTTCACAACCATCTATAACTCCAATTCCAGGGAGTCTGATGCTCTCTTATGGTCTCTCTAGACACCAGGCATACATATGGTGCATAAATAAACATGCCGGTGAATATTCAATCACATAAACTGAACATAAATAAATCTTGAAATATGTACCATTTGAATTATTTTTATGCTGTAATAACATTTTCACCAGAGTATTTAACAAACAAAATCATAACCACCTAAAATGGGCTGACACCCTCCCCCTATCAAAGATTTACTTTACCACTTTACTACTTAATTACTTACACATTACAACTTATTAGTACTGTTTTCCTGTTCTTTGTTGGGATATTATAAAAAGTAATCATGTGATACTTATAATTCCCTTGCTTCTTTTGCAGTAATGACCTTTGTTCTTTTTGGGGAGTTGGGTATAGAATTCCTTTTTTTTTTCTTTTTTTATTAGATATTTTCTTAATTTANATTTCAAATATTATCCCCTTTTCTAGTTTCCCCTCTGAAAATCCCCTATCCCCTCTTCACTCCCCCTGCTCCCCAATCCACCCACTCCCATTCCGGGTCCTGGCATTCCCCTATACTGGGGCATAGACCCTTCACAGGACCTTTGTACTTATAAGGACGTGTCTTTTCATGAGTCTTGTGTAGTAAAAGTAGAATACTTAAATAGTATGGAAGTTGTTAATGTAACTATATTAGAATTATTTAATGTGCATATGCTTTGCTCAAATGTATGTATATGTACCATGTGAGCGCAGCACCCATGGAAGCAAAGGAAAGCCATTGGCGCTATTTGGACTTGAGATAATACAGTTATGATCTTCCATGTGGATATTAGAAACCAAACCTGGACCTCCAGAACAAGAAGAAGCGCTCTTAAACACTAAACCACCTCTCTAGCTACCTATTTAAAAACTTTTTTTTCATAAAACTGTCACTTTTCCAAAGTGGTTTATTGTTAGGAGCACAAAAGTTCTTGTGACCACAGGTCACCAGGGAAATCAGACATATTAAACACACAGATTTTTCTCTCAAAGGATTGAACATATTACCTTTCCTTTCATCTAGAAATCTTCAAATTGGAAGAGAGTAATAGCCATTTGTTCTACATTATCTTTTGGGGCAGACCAGTATTAGATCTCTCAGCCAGACCTAAATGTAATCTAAATGGTCCTTATATTGCTTGTACAGCCATCAGTTCCCCAAAGCTCCCACAACCAAGACCAGAGGTGATTAGTATCCTATATAATCTTTCTAGTGTATATATGATCATGAGTACAGTAGATTCCTCCTTATATTCATAAGTTAGTACTAGCAGTCTATCTCTAGAACCCATCTTCTTGGGATAAATGACAGAGACCCTGAGTTGAGTTTCAGTGGAATTGTGCTTCTTTGTGCACTGGGCATTTTATTACACCAGGAAACTTTCCCGCAAAGTGCTGGGTTTTAATATTAAACAGCCTGACATTAGACCTCCTGAAGTTTAATTCAGATTGTTGAAGTCAATCTGTACCAAGTTTTCATTCTAACTTATTAAGAGTTCATTTTTCTCCCTGTTGTGACACCTACAAAGTCCTCCTCAATTGGTCCAAAACATGAAGCACAAGATCCTTTGAGAATGTAAGGAAAATTATTTAAATTGATATTAGGTCTTTAGGATACTTGAGGCTCTCACAGAAAAGTGTTCTCCACTATTGGAAGAGTGGTACTAACATGGTACTAACTTCTCAGTTTTGGTGACAAATAATTTTGTGCAATTATTGAAAATGTTTTTAAGATCCAGAAGTCCAAATCATTCAGATCTATACTAAATATGAAAATTGCCCATAAGAGAGAAAAAATTCCTGACAAATATTTTTTTTTTAAATTCAGATAGATGATAGATAGATGATAGATAGATGATAGATAGATAGATAGATAGATAGATAGATAGATAGATGTTAGAATTTTCTGCCAGACACACCTTGGTAAGGTATGCAGAATGGACTCTAAAACTCTCAAACTTCCATGCCAGTGACACTGGTTCAGGGCTCACCCTCCTCATGATCTGACCAGAACTCAGAGCCCTCCTGCTGCCTTCCTCCTGTCAGCCCTTCCTGTCAGAACCCAGGAGTGCAGAGCAGCAACACCTGAGTTCCAAGCAATGGCAGGTGGAGCTCCAGGACCTGCAACTGGAGCTTAGATTTTTTTTATTTGTTTATTTGTTGTTTTTCTCTCAAAGCAGGAATAGTTCAATCACAAAGGTGATTTCATGAGAAAATTTTCCCTTATACCAAGAATAACTCAGTGTCAGTGTCTTCAGCAAAGAAAAATATCAACAGAGCTCTACTTCACATACAAGAACAATTAAAAGTAAGAGGTAAATCAATTAAGCTGATGCTGAGTAAATGTACTGAGGTCTGGTCATTCAGTTTATTGAGGGCATCCTGTTCCACTGCTCTTCAAATCAATGTTTAAGGTAGTACTTAGGTTTTTTGGTACATAAACTGAGCCAACAAAATTTATGTTATTGGGGTAAAATCGATTTGGATATTATCTTATCTGCTTATCACTACTGAGGGTTTGAAATTCCTCTTTAGGTTGCTTTCCGGAGGCACCGATTAAAGTTTGAAAGAAAACACAGCATCAAGATTGAGGCCTTATGTTAACTGACTTCATGTATAAATTAACACATGAAGGACAAGAGATCTAAGCACTGAGAACAGAAACTGCCATAACTTGAGAGAAAGAGAATCCTGAAGAAGAATTGTGAATATAGAAAGGGTATAGTGAATGGTAAAACTTATGGTGATGTATATGAGATTCAAACAGATAAGTGAACATGGAGGAAAGGCTGGCATATGAGTAGTTTGGGTACAAAATTTGAGAAGAGACAAAATGCCATAAGAATTTGATCTGAGTTGACAAGGTCAACCTGAACTGCAGTTTTACTCTAACCTCTTTGTGGTTCATTTCTCTAATTTCATGACACCTGCAGGGCTATCTTCAGTTCCTGGTTGAGATTCTGCTAGCAGTATGTAGGGGCTTCAACTGTTCTCCACATTACTTTGTAATAGTATGATTTCATTAATTTACACATTCTGATATGGGACACTTTCCTGGTGACTAATGGGAGTGAATTAATTTCTATCTGCATATTTTCCATGTATATATAATCATTATTTGATGAAATTGTTTCAAATTATTTGTCCATTTTTTGTTATGCCATTTTCATTACTAAAATATTACTTTTAAATGTAGTATATGATCAGAAACAAGTCTTTTGTATATTTTCCAATGTCTCTTTTACACTCTGTGGCTAGTTTTTAGCAGATTCCTTGACTCCAAGTGTTCAGCAGCCCTCCTTTATACATATGATAAATCGGTCAAGAAAGAAAGTACAGAAACAAAATCCTTTACAATAGTCATGAATAATGAAAATGTGTTGGTGTAACTGTAACATATTAAGTTTAGGATCTGTATGACAAGAACTTCACATCTCTGAAGAAGGAAACAAGAAGATATCATAAAACAGAAAGATCTCCCATAATCTTGGATGGGTAGGATTACCATAGTGAAAATGGTCATCTTACCAAAATGCAATCTCCATCAAAATTTCAACACACCTTTTTATAAACATCGAAAGAGCAACTCTCAACTTTATATGGAAAAACTGAAAGAACCCAGGATAGTCAAAACAATCCTGAACAATAAAAGAACTTCCAGAGGAATTGCCTCTGCTGTACAACAATGACCTCAAGCTGTTCTATAGAGCAATAGTGATAAAAATTGCATGGTAGTGGTACAGAAACAGACATGTTGATCAATGAAATGAAATCCAAGTCCCAGATATAAACCAACATACCTATCGACACTTGAATTTTGAAAAAGGATCCAAAACCATACAAACTATGATAGCATTTTCTATCAATGGTGCTGCTCTAACTGGATGTATACGTTTTAGAAGAATACAAATAGATACGAAACTCAAGTGCAAGTTGTTCAAGGACCTTAACATAAAAACAAATACAAAAGAACTCAAGAAGTTAAACTCCAGCGATCCAAATAACACTATTAAAAATGGAGTTCAGAGCTAAACAGAGAATTCTGAAACTACGGAATCTGAAATGGCTGAGAAGCACTTGAAAACATGTTCAATATCCTTAGTTTTCGGGGAAATGCAAATCAAAACGTTCCTCATATTCTACCACACACCAATCACAATGGCTAAGATAAAAAAATGCAGGTGATAGCAGATGCTGGCAATGATGTGGAGCAAGAGGAACAATTCTCCATTGCCGGTGGGTCTGCAAGCTGGTAAAACCACGGTAGAAATCAATCTGACAGTTCCTCAGGTAACTGCAAATAGTTCTACCTGATGACCCATTTATATCACTACTAGGCAAAAACCCAAAAGATGTCCCATTATCAGCTGCCTGATTTATAATTGCCAGAAGCTGGAAACAGCCCAGATGTCTCTCAACAAAAGAATGGATACAGAAAATGTGGCACAAAATGAAGCAATACTCAGATATTTTAAAAAAATGACTTCATGATATTGGCATGCAAATGTATGGAGCTAGAAAATATCATCCTGACTGAGGTAACCCAGACACACAAATAAAGTCACATGGTATGTACTCACTTGATAAGTAGATATTAGTCTAAATGCTCAGAATACCCACAATACAACCCACAGACCATATGGAGCTTAGGTGGAAGGGAGACAAGGGTGTCCTGCATAGAGGGACAGGATGATCTCAGGAGGTGGGGGGAGGGAAGACTTGGGAAGGAGAAAGGAGGGGAGGAAAATAAAAGGTGGCAGGATCAGGTACTGGGGCGGGGCCAAGAGAGAGGTCCAGAGAGTCAGGGAATCAAATAAAATTATGTGGCAGCAGGACATAAAAAATTGGGGGTAGCCACTGGGAGCTCCCAGATGCCAGGGAAGCAAGAGGCTCCCAGGACCTAGCAGGGATGACTTTAGCCAAAATGAGCAGCTAAGGGGAGATAGAACCTGTAGAGACTACCTCCAGTAGATAGTCATGGTCCCCAGTGGAAAGATGGGGCCACCCAGTCATGTCAAAATCTTTAACCCAGAAATGTCCCTGTCAAAAGTAAAGAAATACAGGGACAAAAAAATGGAACAGAGACTAAAGGAAAGGACATCCAGGTATGGTCCCACTTGGGTATCCATCTTGTCTGCAGCCAACAAACCCCAACACTTTGACTGCTGCCAAGAGGAACTTGCTGACAGGAACCTTATACGTGACTGTTCTCCTGGAAGCTCTGCCATCACCTGACCAATGCATATGCTTGGAGCCAACCCTCAGACTGAGCTTGAGACCCTGGTGGGGGAGCTAGTGGAAGGACTGAAGGAGCAGAAATGTATTGCAACTTCATATGATGAACAATGTTGGCTGGCCGGACCAGCTAGTACTCAGAGGAACTAAACCACCAACTAAGAAGTGTACAGGGCTCCAGATACTTATGTATTAGAAGATGGTCTTATCTGACATTAATGGGAGTGAAGGCCCTTGGTTATGTGGAGATTTGATGCCCCAGTGTAGGGGGATGCTGCAGCAGTGGGTCAGGTGGGAGTGGGTGTGTGTGGGCACACTCTCATAGAGGAAAAGGTGAGGAGGAGAGGGCAGATGTTGGATGATGGGGTTGAGAAGGGGTAACTGGGATGATGGATATAATTTAAGATGTAAATGAATAGAGTGATTAATAAAAAATAAAAACAGATGCAATAAATCTCATAGAAGATAAAGTACAATATTCCCCTGAATTCATTGGTATAAGAGAAAACTTCCTGAACAGAACACAAACTTCTCAAACTGTAATATTAAAATTTGATAAATGAGACCTCATGAAACTGCAAAGCTTCTGTAAGGCAAGAACAAGAACATATCAGGAGCCTATAGATTTAGAAAGGATCTTCAACCCTATACCTGACAGGTATAGGTTGGCTAATACCCAAAATTTACAAAGAACTCAAGAAGTTAGACACCAACAACCCAAATAATCCAATTTAAAAAAGGGTGTACAGAGCTAAACAGAATTCTCAACAGAGAAATCTTGAATGACAAAGACATTTAAAGCAATGTTCAGTTTCCTTAGTCATCAGGGAAATGCATATTAAAATAACCCTTGAAGTTCTATCATGCCACCATCACAACGGCAAAGACAAATAACTCAAGAGATGGTAAGTGCTGGCAAGGATGTGCCAAGGGGGAAACTTCTTCATGGCTGGTGGGGAAAAAAAGTTGTACAAGTGCTTTAGCTATCAATTTGGTGGTTTCTCAGAAAACTGGGAATAGTTCTACCTCAAGACTCAGCAATAGCACTCCTGATTATATGTCCAAATGATGCTCCAACATCCCACAATGTCACTTGCTGAACTATTTTCAAAACAGCTTCATTCATAATAACCAGACGAGAGAAACAACCTAAATGTCCACCACCTGAAGAATACATAGAGAAAATGTGGTATATCTACACAATTGAATATGCTTCAGCTATTAAAAAACAAAGACACCATGAATCTTGCAGGCAAATGGATGAAATGCAAAATATCATCCCGAGTGAAGTAATCCAGTCCCCAAAGGACGTGCATGTACTCACTTATTATACTTGGATATTAGCTGTAAAATACATGTAACATGCTATATTCCACAGACTGAAATAAGCTAAATAAGAAGGAAGACCCAGGAGAGGAAACTTGAATCTCACTCAGATGGGGAATAAAATAGCCAAAAGAGGCAGATGGAGGGAGGGAACTAGGTGGAAGTGTGGTATAGGGATGGTGATGAATCTGGTGTGGGAAGGACAGCAGGGATGGCTACATACCCATGCAAATGAATGGAAATCTGCAACTGATACAGGTGAGGAGGTCCAGGATGAGACAGAGACCTGAGGTAAGAAAGGTGCCCATGAATCAGTGGGGGTGACCTTAGCTTTGACTCACAACATTGGGGATTTTGAACTTGAAGAGGCCACCTTCTGTAGCCACACAGGAACACCAGTGAAGAAATAGAGACACCATCCCACCTACAAAACACTCAACCAAACTTAATCCTGTCTGCAAGAAATGCAGGCATGGGGAATGGAACAAGGACAGAGAAAATGGTCCAATTTCAAACCCACTCCATAGGCTAGTGCCAATCACTATCACTATTAATGATACTCTGTTATGACTAGAGATAGGAGAATTTTGTTCAAAAAGAGGCTCCACCCAGCAGCTGACTCAGACAGATACAGATACCCACAGCTAAAGAATGGATGGAGTTTGGGGACTCTTATGGAAGAATAGGAGGAAGGATTGTGGGTTCCAAAGGGGATATGAATTCCATAGGAATACCAACAGAATCAACTATCATAGACCTTTGGTGTTCTCTGAGTACAAATCGCTAAACGAAGAACATGCCCATGCTGGACCTAGGCCTCCATGCACATATGTAGCAGATGTGCAGCTTGGTCTTCATGTAGGTCTGGAGCAATTGGAACAGGGGTTATCCCAAGTACTGTTGCCCATACATGGGGTATGCTCGTCTAGCTGGGCTGGCATGTCTTGCCTCTGTGTAAGAGGAATTACATAGCCTCACAGAGACTTGTAATGTTAAGTTGTGGGGTGGAGGGGTACCAAGGGAAGGCAGGACTTGGTCAGAGGAAAAGAGGAAGGGGAATGTGGGAAGGACTGTAAGATGGATTGACTTGGGGGGAGGGGCAGTGAGCAGGATATAAAATGAATATGTAAAACAAAACAAAACAAAATTAAATTTTTAAAAAAGAAGTGGCTTTAAAATCATGTTTTATAGCCTCATGATCAGGTCCAGTAGCATTTTTTAAATATTTATTATTATTATTATTGTTTTCTTTATTTACATTTCAAATGCTATCCCAAAAGTTCCCTATACCCCCCCGCCCCTGCTCCCCTACCCACCCACTCCCACTACTTGGCCCAGGCCTTCCCTTGTACTGGGTCATATAAAGTTTGCAAGACCAAGGGCCCTCTCTTCCCAGTGATGGCCGATTAGGCCATCTTCTACTACATATGCAGCTAGAGACACAAGCTCAGGGGGTACTGGTTAGTTCATATTTTTGTTCCACCTAGATCTCCCATGCCAGTAGCATTTATTGAACAGTGGTTTGGCATATGCTATCCCATTGTAGTTGAAAGTGCTATCATCACCTTTTATCATTTCATTTGCTCAGTCCTTTGGTTTACAGGTATTTTTATATTGTCCAATATTTAATGTGAACTCATGCCAAGCCCTTTGAACTTTGGATATTTCATCTAAAATGTTTATGTGCATACTCCAATATACATCAAATCTATTCCGTGATGTTTACAAGATAGACCCATCAATTTAAGAACACAAGATAAAACTAAGATGCAGATATTTTAGCAAAATCTGTTACATTTTGCATACCCTAACACAAAGTTCTAGTTTTGATCATAACTCACTAATAAATGCATAGTAAACAAATATCTCTATGAGTTATGTATTAGTTATATAAGAAAATCGCATTTGACATTTCATTTGCATGATTAATATTTGAAAGTTATATAGTTATATAGTTACTGATATTAGTATAGAAAATATCCCTTCAGTTATGACTAAAGTATATAGTCTACAAATATATATATTTACCCATCATAATCATCATTGATTCCAGAAAATTTTGCAGTTTCACAAGCCACAGAAATCAGTAATAGGAAAAGCATAATTGATACAAGAGATACTGTTATTATAAATTTCAGTTTGGTCTTAATATTCATTTGCAATTTGTCAACAATATAGCCTCCGAAAAATCGGCCAATGATGCATCCTGGAAGTATAAATACTCCTGAGAAATGAAAATGAAGTACTGTTAAACATAATATGGTAAGACTTACAAAAAATTACACATCAATATCATTCCATCTAGACTAGCATAGATTTTAAAACAAACCAAGAGACAGAAAATAAAACAAGATGTGGTATTTGAAAAAAATCTGGGCATTATAATATATACATGTGAATGGTTATGGTGATATTATAGGTCTACAGGTTCTGATAGAGATGTTTTACTCCTAAACACTAAGTAACTTAAACAAGACAGGAACATAGACCATGCCACATACAAATTAGGATTTGCCTTACTGAGAGGTATTATTACTGTTCCACTTGAAAGCGTGGCATATATCTAGAGACTTAATTAAAATCATAGGATGATCCGACTGACTGAGATCTCTCATAGATGGCCAACATGAATTTTTTTATAACAATCTGAGACTCTGGATTGCCTTTATTAATGTATGTTTTTTTCTACTTAAGTGTATCAGAAAGAGGAAATCACAAGAAGAATATGAGCTGGAAAAAAGCAAAAGAAGAGAAATAGAGAAGTAAGTGTAACATAATAAACTGACACACTAATACAATCCAATCAGCTCCAAATGTAGGTCACTGTGTGTACATGTACAATAGAGAACAAAATACCAATAACAACACACACACAAGATTAAATCATGCCATAATAAATATTTACAAATGAAGTGTTTCATAAAAATGGAAAAAGTGAAGGGAAAGGAACAAGTTTTAGAAAAACAAACAAATGAAATGTGGCCAATATAATGAAATATACATTTGATAAAATAAAATTTCAAGTTCAGGTCCAAGGTGGTGGGTAATATAGGGACAGTCAGGGATAGCTTTCTCTTCCGTGGACTGGAAAGAAAATAATAGACTTGGAACTTGTCAAGGAAGGAAGAGTGGGTGAAACCTGGAAGTTGTCTGCACAGGAAACAAAACCTAACAGATTCCACAGACTAGGGAGAATGGCAAAGCAAGGTGAGCAACTACCCTTGCTCCTCAAACACAAAGTTTAAAAGGGAGGTGGACTTCCTCTTCCTAGGCAGGAAAGTGGCTGTGGAAGGTAAGACGTGGCCCTGAAGGCTGCATGCTGAAGACAAGAAGCTGGAATACATATCAGGTATGGAGGGTGAAAGCAAGCTAGCATCAGAAAAGAAATTAACAGGAAGATTGATGCGAGCTCAGTTATAGATCAGTCTGGAGGGAAGTTTTGTGGCCAGGGACACAGCCATTCTCAGACTGGAAATCCTGGTATGGTCTCAGACCTCTAAGAAGAATCTCAGACTTCTTGTGGACATTTAAGTGCATAGCTGGGTAAGCAGGCCTCCCAGGCAATAAGAAAATTATACCTTGGGCAAGTGTCTCAGACTCAACATCCTGACAGGTTTATGCTCACACACACTGTAGGAGGTGTTTCAGACATTCCTCTTTTCTTGGATGTTATCTGCACCTCAGTTTGCAAAAAACCAAAAGTCTTCAGAGCAAATATGTGTCAATTCAGCATGGTCCATAGACTGCCAAAATTACTCTTCAGTGAGAAGATCTCGCTGTAGCACAAACATTGTCTACATATTCATTGTACAGAGTAACACTTCCTAAGTGAAGATAAAGTTAAGTAGCTTATTTTCCTCCTCTGCTCATGTTTCTAGACAGGCCCACCACTTTACCATAAATATCCCATGGGCAGGTTATTATATACTTAGCAAATTTGGTGAGTACAGTCAATGTGTTTATCAGATGTTAAGCAAAGTCTGGCCTCTCCTCCCACTGATGTCCAACAAAGCCATCTTCTGCTACATAGGCTGCTGGAGTCATGGGTGCATCTATGTGTTATCTTTGGTTAGTGGTTTAGTTCTTGGGAGATGTGGGGGGGTTGGTTATTTGATATTGTTCTTCTTCTCATGGGTTTCAAATCCCTTCAGCTCCTACTGTCTTTTCTCTAACTCCTCTATTGGGGACCCAGTGCTCAGTCCAATGGTCAGCTGTGAGCATCTGCCTCTGTATTTGCCAGGCTCTGGTAGAGCCTCTCAGGGGACAGTTATATCAGGCTCCTGTCAGCACACACTTTTTGGTATCTGCAGTAGTGTATGGGTTTAGAGTCTGTATATGGGATGGACCCACAGGTTGGAGAGTCTCTGGATCGCCTTTCCTT
This sequence comes from Mus pahari, assembly GCF_900095145.1. Classification (NCBI taxonomy): domain Eukaryota; kingdom Metazoa; phylum Chordata; class Mammalia; order Rodentia; family Muridae; genus Mus; species Mus pahari. The sequence goes on along the minus strand of NW_018392335.1, from coordinate 60,328 downwards.
TAGTCTCTGCTCCATGCTTTGTCTCCATATTTCATTCCATGAGTATTTTGTTCCCCCTTTTAAGAAAGACTGAAGCATATACACTCTGGTCTTCCATCATCTTGAGTTTCACATGGTCTCTGAATTTTATCTTGGGTATTATGAGTTCTTAGGATAATATCCACTTATCAATGAGTGTGCATAACATGTGTTTCCTTTTGTGTCTGGGTTACACCACTCTGGATGATATTATCTAATTCTACCCATTTACCTAAGAATTTCAAGAATTCATTGTTTTTAATAGCAGAGTAGAACTACACTGTGTAAGTATACCACATTTTCTGTATCCATTCCTCTGTTAAGGAACATCTGGGTTGTTTAGAGCTTCTGGCTATTAGAAATAAAGCTGCAAAAATATAGCAGAGAGTGTGTCCTTGTCATTATGTTGGAGGATCTTTTGGATATATGCCCAGGAATGTTATAGATGGGTCCTCAGGTAGTACTATGTCCAATTATCTGAGTAACCGCCAGACTGATTTCTAGAGTGCTTGTACCAGCTTGCAATCCCANCAAAAATGGAGGAGTGTTCCTCTTTCTCCACAACCTCACCAGCATCTGCTGTCACCTAAGGTTTTGATCTTAGCCATTCTGACTGGTGTGAGGGGGCAATCTCGGGTTGTTTTGATGTGCATTTCCCTGGTGACTAATGATGTTGAATATTTATTTAGGTGCTTCTAAGCCATTTGATATTCCTCAATTGAGACTGAAGACCCAGAATTGAATCCACATACCTATGGTCCCTTGAAATTTGACAAAGGAGCTAAAACTATCCAGTGGAAAGAAGACAATATTTTCAACAAATGATACTGGTTCAACTTGAAGTCTGCATGTAGAAAAATGCAAATTCATCCATTTTCCTCTTCTTGTGCAATGCTCAAGACCAAGTGGATCAAGGACATCCACATAAAACCAGATACAACAAAACTAATAGAAGAGGAAGTGGGTCAGAGCCTTAAACACATGGGCACAGGGGAAATTTTCCTAAACAGAATACCAATGGCTTATGCTCTAAGATCAAAATTCTACAAAGGGGACCTCTTAAAATTGCAAAGCTTCTATAAGGCATAGGACACTGTCAATAGGACAAAAAGGCAACCAACAGATTGGGAAAAGATCTTTAACAACCCATACATCAGATAGAGGGCTAATATCCAATATATACAAGAACTCAAGAAGTTAGACCCCAGAGAACCAAATAACCCTATTAAAAATTGGGTAAAGAGCTAAATGAAGAATTATTTTGTTCTTTTTTAATTGCTGGGAATTTTCATGTGTCCTAGGGAGGTATTTCCTTCATTGAGCGGCATCTAGCCTTTCAATTACCTTTTCTATTTCTCATTTTATTTTAAACATCACTTTTTCCTTTTTTTCTCTCTCCCACATGTACCAGGGATCAACCCAGGGCACAGTGTATAATAAACTGTTGTGTCCCTGGGCTATATTTACTGAAGAATTAATTTAGTTTCAGCCACAATTCAGTCTTGCTTGAACCTAGTGGGAAATTTTACTTAGTGATAAGGGGAAGACATCAATCCCACTTATTCATCAGTAGGGAAAGGGGTGTGTGGCTAAGGTTAGTCCCAAGGGCAAATATTCACAATAGAGAGGAAAACATAACAGTAGGCATGACCACATCTACATATATGTTCTACTATGTTCAAGACTATAGCAGGGCAGACTGTGTGAGAAGGGTAAATCTGGCAATGATTTGTCAGTGTTACATAGTGATATGATTCTCAATGTTAATCTTCATGATAATATATCTTCAGTCATTCCATAGACCTTTCAGCACAAATGCAGCAACCACCATAATATCCTTAGAGGGTTGTAGTTCCTAATGGTGCTATCATTCCAGTAAAGTCACCATTGAGTATGCATGCAATGTAGGATGACTACAAATCTGTTTGAAATGCCAAAATTTATCCATTGGTTCAAGATTTGCAGAAGTGCGGATATACTCTGTTCTAGACATGATAAGTAATCTCTGTTGAAAAACTGTGGTCACGAATAAAAGACCTATAAAGATACTGTGTTAGAGAGTACTTTTGACAGTAAATACAATCTTATGCAAGATGCTCAAGTTACACTAAGAGAAGAACTCAACATGTCATGAAGACTGCCATAAAAAAGTAAAGAGTTGCCCATGTGAATTCATTTGGAAATCTCAATAAGAGAAAAGATGTGATAAGCAGCAACGTATAACACATGAACAGTGTGACTGTGTCTTTGGGTTTCTAGAGCTGTGCAGAGACATCATGAACGTGATAATCTCTTTAAAAGTAAACATTTAATTGGGGATGGATTATAGTTTCAGATTCCACTATCATTAAGGAAGAAAACATGGTAGCACACAGGCAGAAAAGGTGCTGGAAAAGAAGCTGGGATTTCTACATTGAGATCAGCAAGCAGCAGAATCAAAAGTGACTATAGGCCTAGCTTGTGCGTCTAAGAACTCAAACCCCACCAATTAGTGACACATTCCCTCCCACAAGGATATGACTACTGAACAATACCATACTTCCTAATAGTGCCAGTTCTGAGTGCCACACCTCCTAAAAGTGGCTTCTACACGTGTTAATGTTTGACTTTATTTCTTGTTTTGCTTTGTATTGCTTTCTTTTTCTCAATATTTTATATTCACTCTTTCTTATCTTCCTGACCTTGTGTTTATTTGAAGATTAATATACTCTTTTATCTTTTTCTCTTTACACTAGGCTGTCAAATACCTGCTTGACATTTATAGCCTAAAATCAACTATTATGTTAGTCAACTTTTGCTTAATTCTAGAACCTTTAAATACTCCACTTACAATGACTTTCAGAGAGCCAAATTCTCAATACATTTTTAAGATTGATAATGTATACCATAGCAACTGCTTTTTAGTGTCAAAAAAAATAAAACCTTTAACAAATATGCATGAAACATCCTCACTGCGAGCTGATCCTGTGACACCGTGCTCTATAACCAAATACCCCCAGGAGAGCACTGGTCTCCCAAGAGAGCAGACAAACCTGTGAGCACAGGGAAGACCACCACTTCTGCTCAGAGGAACCCACCCAGAACTCTCAGGGCATAGGAACTGAGGAACAGTCTGGGACAGGATCCTTTTAGTTTCCTTCTGCACAGGGAACTGATCCTATTCCACAGCAACCAGGAAACACAGGAAACACAAAAATCCCTTAAGGAATTACAGGAAAACAGCCAAAGAGGTGAAGGAATTGCAAAAAAAAAAAAAAAAAATCAAGATCTAAAAATGGAATTAGAAACAATAAAGGAATCATAAAGGGAAAGAACCCTGGAGACAGAAAACCTAGGAAAGTGATCAGGAGTCATAGATGCAAGCATAACCAACAGAAAACAAGAGATAGAAGAGAGAATGTCAGGGGGTATTCGTTAGTTCATATTGTTGTTCCACCTACAGGGTTGCACCCCCCTTCAGCTCCTTGGGTACTTTCTCTAGCTCCTACATTGGGGGCCCTGT
>NW_018392335.1:37416-55888 GCF_900095145.1 Mus pahari | reverse complement strand
TGGGAAGAGAGGCCCCTTGGTCTTGTAAACTTTATATGACCCAGCACAGGGGAATGCCAGGGTCAAGAAGTGGGAGTGGGTGGGTAGGGGAGCAGGGGCAGGGGGAGGGTATGGGGAAGTTTTGGGATAGCATTTGAAATGTAAATAAAGAAAATATCTAATAAAAAAACATAAAAAAAAGAAGAAAAAAAAAGAAGAGAGAATCTCAGGTGCAGAAGATACCGTAGAAAACATTGACACAACAGTCAGAGAAAATGCAGAATTAAAAAAAGCTACTAACCCCAAACATCCAGGAAATCCAGGACCCAACGAGAAGACTAAACCTCAGGATAATAGGTATAGAAGAGTGTGAAGATTCCCAACTTAAAGGTCCAGTAAATGTTTTCAACAAAATTATAGAAGAAAAGTTCCCTATCCTAAAGAAAGAAGTACCCATGGACAAAATAGAAGCCTATAGAACTCCAAATAGATTGGACAAAAAAAGAAATTTCTGCCATCATGTAATAGTCAAAACACCAAAAGCATAAAACAAAGAAAAAGTATTAAAAGCAGTAAGGGGGAAAGTCAAGTAATAAAGAAAGGCAGACCTATCAGAATTACACAAGGCTTCTCACCAAAGACTATGAAAGCTAGAAGATCCTGGACAGATGTTATACAGACCCTAAGAGAACACAAATGCCAGCCCAGGCTACTGTACCCAGCAAAGTTCTCAATTAACATAGATGGATAAACCAAGGATTTTCCAAGACAAAAACAAAGATACACAATATCTTTCCACAATTCTAGCCCTACAAAAGATAATATATGGAAAATTTCAACACAAGGAGGGAAACTACACCCTAGAAAAAGCAAGAAAGTAATCTTATTTCAAGAAACCCAAAGGAAGATAGTCACACAAATATAATTCCACCTCTAACAACAAAAATAACAGGAAGCAACAATCACCTTTTCTTAATATCTCTTATCATCAATGAACTCAGTTCTCTAACAATGACAAAACATAGGCTAACAGACTGGATACATAAACAGGACCTAGTATTTTGCTGCATACAGGAATTGTACCTCTGTGTTAAAGACAGACGCTACCTCAGAGTAAAGGAGTGAAAATCAATTTTCCAAGCAAATGGTTCCAAGAAACAAGCTGGAGTAGCTATTCTAATATCCAGTAATATAGACTTTTAACCAAAAGTTATCAAAAAGGATTAGGAAGGACACTTCATACTCATCATAGGAAAAATCCACCAAGAAGAACTCTCAATTCTGAACATCTATGCTCCAAATGCAAGGGTACCCACATTCATAAAAGAAACTTTATTAAAGCTCAAAGTACACATTGAACCTCACACAACAATAGTGGCAGACTTCAGCATCCCACTCTCATCAATGGGCAGATCATGGAAACACAAACAAAACAGAGACACATTGAAACTAACAGAAGCTATGGACAATTTACACACACATACACACACACACACACACACACACACAAAACATTTCATCTTAAACAAAAAATATATCTTTTTCTCAGCATCCCATGACACCCTTCTACAAATTTGACTATATAATCAGTCAAAAAACAACCCTCAGCAGATATAAGATAACTGAAATAATCCCATGTATCCTATCAGATCACCATAGACTAAGGCTGGTCTTCAATAGCAACAAAAACAACAGGAAGCCCACATAAAAATGGGAGCTGAACAATGCCCTACCCAATGATAATTTGGTCAAGGAAGAAGTTAATAAAGAAACTAAAGACTTTAGAATTTAATGAAAATGAATGCACAACATACCCAATTTTATGGGAAATAATGAAAGCAGTACTAAGAGGAAAATTCATACCTCTGAGTTTCTCCAAAAAGAAACTGGAGAGAGAATACACTAGCAGCTTAACTGCACACCTGAAAGACCTAGAACATCAAGAAACAAATAAACACAAGAGGAGGAGAAAGCAGGAAATAATTGAATTCAAGGCTGAAAACAACCAAGTAGAAATAAAAAGAACTATGCAAAGAATCAAGAAAACCAGGAGCTGGTTCTTTGAGAAAATCAACAAGATAGATAAACACTTATCCAGACTAACCAGATGGCACAGAGACATTATCTAAATTATCAAAATCAGAAATGAAAAGGAAGACATAGCAACAGAAACTGAGGAAATTCAATGAAATCATCAGATCTTACTGCAAAGCCTATATTCAACAAAAATGAAAAATCTGCATGAAATGGACAATTTTCTAGACAGATGCCAAATATCAAAGTTAAATCAGGAATAGATAAACAATGTAAACAGTTCCATAAAGCCTAAAGAAATAGAAGCAGTTTATTTCTCTTAAGAGTCTCCCAACAGAAAAAGCCCAGGACCAGATGGGTTTAGTACAGAACTCTATTAGAACTTCAAAAAAGACCTAATAACAATAATCTTCAAATTATCCCACAATATAGAAACAGAAGGAATACTACCCAATTCGTTCTATGAAGCCACAATTATGCTGATATCAACACCACAAAAAGACCCACCAATGAAAAAGAACTTAGGGCCAGTTTCTCTTATGAATATTGATGAAGAATACTCAAGAGAGTTCCACAAACTGAATCCAATGACAAATGAAAATGATCATTCACAATGATCAAGTAGTCTTTATCCCAGGGATACAGGGATGATTCAATATCCATCGATGTAATCTACAAAAACAGTCACAAAGAAAAAAAACAAACACACACATGATCATTCCATTAGATGCTGAAAAAGGATTTGACAAAATTCACCATCCTTTAAATTAAAAGACTTGGAAAGATCAGGAATTCAAGTCCCATACATCAACATAATAAAAGCAATATACAACAAACCAGTAGCCAATATCAAATAAATAGAGAGAAACTTGAAGCAATCCCACTAAAATCAGGGACTAGACAGGGCTGCCCACTCTCTCACTATCTATTCAATAAAGTATCTAAAGTTCTAGATAGAGAAATTAGGGAACAAAAGGAGGTCAAAGCAATACAAATTAAAAAGGAAGAATTCAAAATGTAACAATTTGCAGATGATATGATATATACTTAAATGACCCCTAAAATACTACCAGAGAACTTCAATAACTGATAAACAACTTCAGCAAAGTGACTGGATATAGAATTAAAAAAAATCAGTAGACTTCCTATACTCAAAGGATAAATGGGCTGAGAAAGTAATTAGGGAAATGACACTCCTCACAATAGTCACAAACAATATAAAATAACTTGGTGTGACTCTAATCAAACAAGTGAAAGATCTGTATGACAAGAACTTCAAGTCTCTGAAGAAAAAATTAGAAGAAGATCTCAGAACATGGAAAGTTCTTCCATGTTCATGGATTAGCAGAATTAATATAGTTTTTAAAAAAGGCCATCTTGCTAAAAAACATCGACAGATTCAATGTATCACCATCAAATTTCCAACTCAATTCTTTATAGAGTTAGAAAGAGCAATTAGCAAATTCATTTGGAACAACAAAAAACCCAGGATAGCAAAAACTATTCTCAACAATAAAAGAAATTCTGGTGGAATCACCATCCTTAACCTCAAGCTCTACTACTGAGCAATAGTGGCATAACCTGCATGGTATTGGTACAGTGGCAGGCAGGTAGATCAATAGAATAGAACTGAAGACCCAGAAATGTACCCAAACACCTATGTTCACTTGCTCCTTGACAAAGGAGCTAAAAGCATCCAGTGGAAAGAAAGACAGAATTTTCAACAAATGGTTCAACTGCAGGTCAACATGTTGAAGAACGCAAGTTGATCCATTTTTAACTCACTGAACAAAGCTCAAGTTCAGTTCAGTAAAGGATCTCAACATAAAACAAATATACTGAAACTAATAGAAGAGAAAGTGGGGAAAAGCCTCAAACACATGAGCACAGGGGTAAACTTGCTTAACAGAACGCCAATGGCTTATGCTCTAAGATTAAGAAAATGGGACCTCATAAAAAAGACAAATGGGACCTCATAAAATGGCAAATTCTCTGTCGATAGGAAAAAAAATAGCAACTAACATATTGGGGAAAGATCTTTACCAATCCCACATCCAATAGAGGTTTAATATCCAATATATACAAAGAAGTCAAGAAGTTAGACTCCAGAGAACATAATAACCCTATTAAAATGGGGAACAGAACTAAATAAAGAATTCTCAACTGAGGAAACTCCAATGGATGAGAGACACTTAAAGAAATGTTCAACATACTTAGTTATCCAGGGAAATGCAAATCAAAACTATCCAGAGATTTCATCTCACACCAGTAGCATGGCTATGATCAAAACCTCAGGTGACAACAGATGCTTGCAAGGATGTGGAGAAAGAGGAACACTACTCCATTGCTTGTGGGATTGCAAACTTGTACAACCACTCTGGAAATCAGTTTGGCAGCTCCTCAGAAAATTGGACATAGTACTTCCTGAGGATCCAGATATACCACTCCTGGGCATATACCCAGAAGATGGTCCAACATATCATAAGGACACATGCTTCACTATGTTCATAGCAGCCATCTTTATAATAGCCAGAAACTGGAAACAATGCAGATGTCTCTCAACAGAGGAATGGATACAGAAAATGACTTCATGAAATTCACAGGCTAATGGATGGAACTTGAAAGTATCATCCTGAATGAGGTAACTCAGTCACAAAAGAACACACATGGTATGCACTCACTGATTAGTGGATATCAGTCATCTCATATAAAGTCACGAAACCCAGATGCTATTGTGGATGTAGAGAAGTGCTTGCTGACAGGAACCTGATATGACTGTCTCCTGAGAGTTTCTGCCAGAGCCTGACAGAAGCCAACCATTGGACTGGGTGCAGGGCCCCCAATGTAGGAGTTGGAGAAGGGACTGAAAGAGCTGAGGGAGTTTGTAGCCCCATAGAGGGAGGAACTGTGTCAACTGGCCAGATACTCAGGAGCTCATGGGACAAGACCACCAACCAAAGAGTAGACATGGAGGGACCCATGGCTTGGATGTACATTTGCAGAGGGTTGCATTGTTGGCATCAGTGGGAGGAGAGGCCTTGGGCCTGAGGGGGTTTGATGCCCCAGTGTAGGGGAATCCCAGTGTGAGAAGATGGGATTGGGTGGGTGGGTGGGGGAGCATACTCATAGAGGCAGGAGCAGGGAAATAGCAGTGGGGGTTTCCTAAAGGGGAGACCTGGAAATGTAAATAAAGAAAATATCCAATAAAAAAAGAAAAATACAAATATGCATGAAATGATATCAGTGGATTTAGGCATTATGACATCGTTTACAAGAAATAAGATAAAATATAATGTTATATCTCTTAGGTAAACAAGTATATGTACATAAGCAGTGGGTTCTATCTAGTGTAATGGGTTGGTCTAATGTTTCTTATCTTCTAATCCTAAATCCTGATTCCTCAAGATGTGGTTGCACTGCATCAGCAGATCCTAAGGTACTCAAGTAATGCCATTTGAACTTTCTCTCCAATTTAATAGAAGACTAGAGGCTGTGATTATGTAGGAAACGGAGAAAGGTGGGACTAGATATTTGAGAGAGGAGGTTGCAAGGAAAGTCAGAAAGCAAGAGGTGGTCAGGAAGAACAGGAAGACAGAGGAGGAGAAAGCAGCCATGGATAAGAACTGCATAGCCAGGAGAAATAGTAAGCAACAAGGGTCTTTATAACTGGGAATAAGTTACTATAGCCCAAGATCTGCCTAATCTAGGCTTATGGCTTATAAATAAATTACTTGGATTGCATGCCCATTTATATGGGCTTATTAAGATGATAAGTCCCTCTTACATTTTGGCAGTTAAGAAGAAAGAATAACAGAGCATAATTACAATGCATTAAGTTCAATCCAATCTGAATCTAAAACATACAGATTCTGGTGAAAGTAACAGAAAAATCAGTAGTCACTGTGCATGTTTTAGAGAAGCATTAAGTACAGACAGAGTACTCAAGAAGTATAAGAAGAATACTTGTACAATGAGTACAAGAAGAAAGTCATAGAAGCAGTTAAAAGGCGGATAGATTGTGGCATGAGAAGAGTTGTTTCTTAATTAGGAGGGAAAATGAAATGAGCAGCTATGTAGGAAGGGAGGCAGGAAGATAATGAGATATATAAAGTGCACTGTGAAAGTTTATGTATTAAAAATATTTATGTTGGGAGTGTTCTTTTGATAGTTTTAGAAAATGCACTCAAGTACACTATCTTCTGCTAACAGAACATATTTCTTAAATATATATCATACTTAAATTTGTACATTGTGAAAAATTTGAAATAAGCCTAGTAAGAAGAAATATCTACCTGTGAGCATACCAGCAGACTTCGGCGTCATTACAAACTGAGTTTGTAAATATAGGGGCAAAAAATGTAAAGATGACTTAAAAGTCAATGACTCTGTGATTTTGCAGAATGTCTGAGTCAGCACCAGCGGGTTTCTTATTAGACACTGAAACAGAGCAGATCACATCACAATGATTTTAACTCATCACATACAGCGCTGTCTGTCTATAGTCTAAATCTAATGATTGAAATAATGAAAAACTATATAATTACCTAGTAGACACATTCCATAAGAGACTAGAACTTTGGTTTCTATTTACAGAAAATATAGCTTTTACCTATGGATCAGGTAGCTTGTTGAATGTATTTATCAGTATCTTATTAGATACATTCATATTTAAGCATTTACCTATGTCAACTGGTAAGTACTGTCTAATTTTGCTTCATGTGGTTTCTTTTTTTTTTTTTTTTGGTTCCAATAGGGTTAATTATTTCAGTCTTTTTAAACTCATAAATGTCACAAACATGGTTAAATTAAACATTTGTATGCATGTACTCTTGATTTCCTGTGGCAAACTAGCTTTAGAAGTCTGCATCCTTGGAAGGACTTTTGGATACAAGGTTTATGAGCAATTTATTTCATAATTTCATTCAGAATTTTTTGCAGGTTTTATCTTTATGTAATAACACCTCAGTATCAGAGAACCCAGTTTCCTAATGAGGAAACATTTACTCTACATTTCATCAGAACAATATTTAAAGTTTCGCAGGCCCTTGCAGAAGTGTACAATTCCACCATTAAGTCACTAAGCATGGGAAGGTGATTCAGGTGCAAGAAGACTACATCTGAGTGTTCTGAAACCTAGCCATTAATAAAGCTAATGTGAGAACAAAGAAGCCTGTAGATAACTCTGTTCATCACACTGTGAGCACTTTAGTCACCCCATGTGAACCTCTGGAGGATAAGCCTCATCTAAATTTTGCACTTATAAATAAGACAGTTTTATGTTAGTATTGTTACATAATTAGAAGTTATAAACAGACCACATAATTAGAAATATTTGATCATCATTGCTAAAAAAAAATCCAACACCCCTTCATGATAAAAGTCATGGAAAGATCAGGAATTCAAGGCCCAAAGCTAGACATAGTAAAAGCAATATACAGTAAACTAGTAGCCAACATCAAACTAATTTGAAAGAAACTTGAAGCAGTCCCACTAATAACAGACTAGACAAAGCTGCTCTATCTCTCCCTCACTATACAATACAGAACTTGAAGATCTAGCCAGAGCAATTAGACAAGAAAAGGAAATCAAAGGGATAAAAATTAGAAAGGAAGAAGTCAAAATATCAATATTTGCAAATGATATGATAGTATACTTAAGTGACTCCAAACCACCAGAGAACTCCTAAACCTGATCAACAACTTCAACAAAGTACCTGGATATAAAAATTAACTCAAACAAATCAGTGGCCTTTCTCTACACAATGGATAAACAGACTGAGAAAGAAATTAGGGAAATGACATCCTTCACAATAGTCACAAATAATAAAAAAAATACCTTGGTGTGACTCTAACTAAGCAAATGAAAGATCTATATGACAAGAACTTCAAGTCTCTGAAGAAAGAAATCAAAGATCTCAGCAGACAGAAAGATCTCCCATGTTCATGGATTAGCAAGATTAATACAGTAAAAATGTCCATCTTGCCAAAAGCAACCTACAGATTCAATGCAATCCCCATCAAAATTTCAACTCAATTTTTCACAGAGTTAGTAAGAGCAACTTGCAAATTCATCTGGAATAACAAAACACCTAGGATAGCAAAAACTATTCTCAACAATAAAAGAACTTACGGGGGGAAACATCATCCCTGACCTCAATCAGTGCTATAGAGCAATTGTGATTAAACTGCATGGTATTGGTACAGAGACAGGCAGGAAGATCAATGAAATAGACTTGAAGACCCAGAAATGAACCCTCATGCCTATGGTCACTTGATCTTTGACAAAGGAGCTAAAACCATCCATTGGAAAAAAAGACAGCATTTTTATCAAATGGTGCTGGGTCAACTGGCAGTTAGCATGTACAAGAATGCAAATCGATCCATTCTTATTTCCTTGTACAAAGCTCAAGTCTAAGGGGATCAAGGACCTCCACATAGAACCAGGTGCACTGAAACTTAAAGAAAAGAAAGGTGAGGGAGAGTCTCAAGTACAAAGGAACAGGGGAAAATTTCCTGAACAGAACACCAATAGCTTATGCTTTAAGATCAAGAATCAACAAATGGGACCTCACAAAATTGCAAAGCTTCTGTAAGGCAAAGGACACTGTCAATAGGACAAAACAACAACCAACAGATTGGGAAAAGATCTTGACCAATCCTACCTCTGATAGAGGGCTAGTATCCAATATATTCAAAGAACTCAAGAAGTTAGACTCCAGAGAAGCAAATAATCCTATTAACAAATGGGGTGCAGAGCTAAACAAAGAAATCACAATTGAGGATAATGAATGGCTGAGAAGCAGCTAAAGAAAATTTCAACATCCTTAGTTATCATGGAAATGCAAATAAAAACAACCCTGAGACTCTACTTCATACCTGTCAGAATGACTAAATCAAAACCTCAGGTGACAGCAGATGCTGGCGAGGTTGTGCAGAAAGAGGAATAACCCTCCATTGGTGGTGTTATTGCAAGCTGATACTCTGGAAATCAGTTTGATGGTTCCTCAGAAAATTGGACATAGTACTACCTGATGACCCAGCTATAGAACTCCTGGGCATACACCCAAAATTTGCTCCAACATGTTGTAAGGACAAATGCTTCGCTATGTTCTGGATACAGAAACTGTGGTACATTTACACAATGGAGTACTACTTAGCTATTAAAAACAATGAATTCATGAAATTTATAGGCGAACGGGTGGAACTAGAAAATATCATCCTGAGGTAACCCAATCAGAAAAGAACACCCATTGTATTCACTCACTGATAAGTGGATATTATAACAGAAGCTCGGAATACAGAAGATACTATTCACAAACCACATGAATCTCAAAAAAGAAGGAAGACTAGAGTGCTGATTCTTTGCTCCATCTTAGAACAGTGAACAAAATACCTATGGAAGCAGTTACAGAGACAAAGTGTAAAAGTAGACTGAAGCAATGACTTTCCAGAGACTGCCCTACCAGGGGATCCATCAAATATACAGTCACCAAACTCAGACACTGTTGTGGATGCCAACAAGTGCTTGCTGACAGAAGCCTGTTATAGTGGTCTCCTGAAAGTCTCTACCCATGCCTGACAAATACAGAAGTGGATGCTCTCAGCCAACCACTGGACTGAGCACAGGGTCCCCAATGGAGGAGCTAGAGAAAGGACTCAAGGAGCTGAAGGGGTTTGCAGCCCCATAGGGGGAACACCAATATGAACTAACCAGTACTCCCAGAGATCCCAGGGACTAAACCACCAACCAAAGAGAACACATGGTAGAACTCATGGCTCTAGCTGCATATGTAGCAGAGTATGGCCTTGTTGATTATCAGTGGGAGGAGAGACCCTTTCTCCTGTGAAGTCTCTATTCCCCAGTGTAGGGGAATACCAGGGCCAGGAAGCAGGAGTGGGTTGGTTGGTGAGCAGGAGGAAGAGGGGGAGATAGGAGGTTTTCAGAGGGAAATCAGGAAAGTGTATAACATTTGAAATGTAAATAAAGAAAATATCTAATAAAAATGGAAAAAAGAAGAAAATACTGGGACTCAGTATAGCACAGACTGAAGGAAAGGCCACCCAGAGACTGACCCACTTAGGTATCCATCCCATCTGCAGACACCAAACCCAGAAGGTGATTCCAAGAAGTGACTTGCTGACAGGAGTCTGGTAGAGCAGTTCCCAGAGATGTTCTGCTAGAACTGACAAATACTGATGAGAATATTTACAGCAGACCAGGTGAGTGATTAGAATTGCAAAAGGGAAGAGTTGGGGGAAGGAGTAAAGGAGATAATGTGGTTTGCAACCCCATAGGAAGAACAACAATATCAACTGACCCCCCCCCCCGAGAACTCCCAGAAACTAAACCACCAACCAAGAATACAAATGGAGGGACCCCATGGTTCCAGCCACATATGTAGTAGAGGACTGCCTTATGTGGCATCAGTGGGAGGGAAGGCCCTTGTCCTTTGGAGGCTTGATGCCCCCAGCAAAGGGTGATGCTAGGGTGGTAAAGTTAGAGTGGATGGGTGGGGGAGCACCCTCACAGAGGCATAGGGAGCAGGAAAACTGGAATGGGGGCGTTTGAAATGTAAACATATAAATAACCATATGTATTGTTATTTGTATTAAAATTCTTTCAGAATTCTAAGTGGTTTCCCCTAACCAGAAGTTCTTGGGTGATTAAACGTGTATTCTGCATGGGCTTGTGAATGTCTGATCCATTACTTTCTCTATTCTTCTGTCCTAGTCACTTAGTGAATGATTACACACACACACACACACACACACACACACACACACACACACACACACACACACACACATTTGTGTGTGTACATGTAAATATAAAAAAAACCAAAAATCTGCAGCAGATCTACCATATGAGCCAGATTCTTTGTATATAACAATATAAGCATTTATATTTATTATAGTTTTAAGGATCCAGACCATGACTTAGGGTATCAGTTACTTTGGTTCAGGCACCACATGCTCATACAATCATTCACTAAGTGACTAGGACAGAAGAATAGAGAAAGTAATGGATCAGACGTCTAAGAGACTCCAAAACTTTCATGCAAATTAAACACCTTGTCATATTCTTTTTTCTTTTTCTCTTTTATTAGATATTTTCTTCACTTACATTTCAAATGCTATCTCCAAAGCTCTCTATATCCTCCCTCCACCCTGCTCCCCCACCCACCAACTCCTACTTCCTGGCCTTGGCATTCCCCTGTACTGGGACATATGATCTTCGCAAGACCAAGGGCCTCTCCTCCCATTGATGACCAACTAGGCCATCCTTTGCTACATATGCAACTAGAGACACAACTCTGGGGGTTACTGGTTATGTCATATTGTTGTTCCTCCTAGAGGGTTGCAGACCCTTTCAGCTCCTTGGGTACTTTCTCTAGCTCCTTCATTAGGGGCCCTGGGTTTCATCCAATAGATGACTGTGAGCATCCACTTCTGTATTTGCCAGGCACTGGCATAGCCTCACAAGACATAGCTATATCAGAGTCCTGTCAGCAAAATCTTGTTGGTATATGCAATAGTGTCTGGGTTTGATGGTTGGGGCACTCTCTGGATGGTGCTTCCTTCCATCTCAGCTCTAAACTTTGTCTCTGTAACTCCTTCCATGGGTATTTTGTTCCCCATTCTAAGAAGGAGCAAAAGCATCCACACTTTGGTCTTCCTTCTTCTTGAGTTTCATGTGTTTTGCAAATTGTATCTTGGGTATTCTAAGTTTCTGGGCTAATATCCGCTTATCAGTGAATGCATATCATGTGTGTTCTTTTGTGATTGGGTTACCTCACTCAGAATGATATCCTCCAGATGTATCCATTTGCCTAAGAATTTCATGAATTCATTGTTTTTAATTGCTGAGTAGTACTCCATTGTGTAAATGTACCACATTTTCTGTATCCATTCCTCTGTTGAGGGACATCTGGGTTCTTTCCAACTTTGGCTATTATAAAACAGGCTGTTATGTACATAGTGGAGCATTTGTCAGCTGAGGAATACTGAATGGCTGAGAAGCNCCTGAAAAAATGTTCAACACCCTTAATCATCAGGGAAATGCAAATCAAAACAACCCTGATATTCCACCTTACACCAGTCAGAATGGCTAAGATCAAAAATTCAGGTGACAGCAGATGATGGCAAGGATGTGGAGAAAGAGGAATACTCCTCCACTGTTGGTGGGATTGCAAACTGGTACAACCAATCTGGAAATCAGGATACAGTACTATCGGAAGATCCAGCAATTCTTCTCCTGGGCATATGCCCAGAAGATGTTCCAACTTGTAATAAGGACCTTGTCTTATTCTTAATTCTTTAAGAAAATTACACAGGTCAATTCAACTGGCTTGTTAACAGAAATATTTTACTTTACCCAAATAGCATGAAGAGCACTTTTTAAATTAGGCTTAATTTCCTTATCTTTAAGTCTCCAGTCAATTCTGGGAGGTTCCTTTCTTTTCGCAAGTCTTATCATGTGCGCACCTATAGGTATCAAGGAAAATAATCTTTACTTATATCAAAGTCAGTATAAATATATACACCATTCATTTGCACACATAATAATAACATTTGCCATGGAATGGCAAGTGAATTATGTTAGACACAATAGAGCTAATGTGTGTTTTAGAAGGCAAATTCTTCAACAACAGTAATGCTTTGGCAAACCAATTCTTTGATAATGAAAAATTTTCACATATGCCGGTAGCCACTATGTGTCTCTTAACTGCTGAAAGTGTGGTATCTATGGCTGAATTAATTCATAATTTAATGGAGAATTCAATAGCCATATTCAATAAATAACATATGATGAAACACCTAAAAATGGCTACTACAAAATGAGTTTTATGTATCACAAATTATTTTATCCATTTTTAATTGAAGATTTTCTTTATTTACATTTCAAATGCTTTCCCCTTTCCTGGTTTCCACTCTAGAATCCCCCTATCCCATCCCCTCACTCCCTGCTTCTATGAGGGTGTTCCCCCACCCACCCACCCACCCACCCATTTCCTTCTCCTGACCCTCACATTCCCCTACACTGGGGCATCTAGCCTTCTTCACAGGACCTGGGGCCTCTCCTCCCATTGCTTCCCGACAAGGCCATCCTCTGCTACATATGCGACTGGAGCCATGGGTCCCTTCATGTGTTGGTGGTTTAGTCCTTGGGAGCTTTCGGGGGTCTGGTTGGTTAATATTGTTGTTCTTCCTATGTGTTTTAAACCCATTCAGCTCTTTCAGTCCTTTCTCTAAGTCCTCCGTTCGGGACACCATGCTCAGTCCAATGGTTGGTTGTGAGCATCTACCTCAGTATTTGTCAGGCTCTGGCAGAGCCACTCAGGAGACAGCTATATCAGGCTCCAGTCAGCATGCACTTCTGGCGTCCATAATAGTGTCTGTATTTGATGTCTGTATATGGGATAGATCTTGAAGTGGGGCAGTCTGTGGATGGACTTTCCCTCAGTCTCTGCTCCACAATCTGTCTCTGTATTTGCTCCCACGAGTATTTTGTTCCCCCTCCTAAGAAGGTCTGAAGCACCCACACTTTGGTATTCTTTCCTGAGCTTCATGTGGACTGTGAATTGTTTCTTGGGTATTCTAAGCTTCTGGGCTAATATTCACTTATCAGTGAGTGCATACCATATGTGTTCTTTTGTGAGTGAATTACCTCACTCAGGATAATATTTTCTAGTTCCATCCATTTGCCTAAGAATTTCATTTTCTGTATCTATTACTCTGTTGAAGGGAGTCTGGGTTCTTTCCATCTCATTTTCTGGCTTTTATAAATAAGGCTGCTATAAACATAGTGGTGCATGTGTCCTTGTTGTATGTTGGAGTATATATTCCCAGGAGGGGTATAGCTGGTTCCTCAGGTAATATTATGTCTAATTTTCTGAGGAACCGGCAGACTGATTTCCAGAGTGGTTGTATCAGCTTGCAGTCCCACCAGCAATGGAGGAGTGTGCCTCTTTCTCCACAACCTTGCCAGCATCTGCTGTCACATGATGTTTTGATTTAGTCATTCTGACTGATATGAGGTGGAATCTCAAGGTTGTTTTGATTTGCATTTCCCTGATGACTAAGAATGTTGAACATTTCTTTAGGTGCTTCTTGGCTAATTCAATATTCCTCAGTTGAAAATTCTTTGTTTAATTCTGTATGCCTTTTCTTTTCTTTTTATAAGTTCAGTGGTATTATTGCAGTTAGAAAAATTATATTATGAGAGATACAAAAATAATCATTTTATTATTATTTATTTTACAATCAGTATGCCATCTTTTACCATTATGGCTTTAAATTTTCACTCCACCCAACAGGTGTCAAGAATAGTTTAATCTATGCCTTAATAAAAGTTAAAATATTTACATATTCAAAATAGATGCTTTCATAACTGAAATTTTCACCTGAGAATTCACTGTAACATTGCCATTATATGTCCCAACACAGCTATTGGGTATTTGTAAGTTTAGACTTCAACTTAACATAAAATGACATGAAAACTTCTCTGGTTTACAAAGTATAAAATCTTATACAAGCCAATGGATTTCCTACCTCACCGTACACTTGGCTGTCTGCCATTGGTTCTTGTGTGTGTACATATGTCAAATCTTTTGCTTTAAATGTAAATATTTGCTTTGGAAAGTTACCTACCTTTTTATGATAAAGAGCAGTCTTGCCTCAGTTTAAAGGTATTATTTTTTTTTTAAGAAACTGGTTTAAATTCCTCTCTATCTATGAACAGTTTAGCATTAAGGGTTAATTTTAATGGTGTCTGGTAATTATATTTCTTAAAATTTAGCATTACTTCTAACAGCCATCATGTAATACAAGCAACTACACTACCTAATAGCTTCGTGATTTTCAAGTTGTATTAGGTGAATAGGACAGGTCTTACCATTGTCTTTGGTCCCTAAGATGTGTATCCCATTTTTAATAGGGTTATGTGATTCTCTGGTATTTAACTTCTTGAGTTCTTTGTATGTATTGGATATTAGCCCTCTACTGGATGTAGTATTGATAAAGATCTTTTTCCAATATGTTGGTTGCTGTTTTGTTCTATTGACAGGGTTCTTTGCCTTACAGAAGCTTTGCAACTTTTTGAAGTCCCATTTGTGGATTGTTGATCTTAGCGCATAAGCCATTGGAGTTCTGTTCAAGTAAATTCCCCCTGTGCTCATGTGTTTGAGCATCTTCCCAAATTTCTATTCTATTAGTTTGAGAGTATATGGTTTTATGTGGAGGTCCTTGATCCACTTGGACTTGAGCTTTATACAAGGAGATAAGAATGGTTCATTTTGCATTCTTCTTTATGTCAACCTCCAGTTGAACAAGCACCATTTGTTGAAAATGTTGTCTTTTTTTCTACTTGATGGTTTTAAGTCCTTTGTCAAATATCAAGTGTCCATATGTGTGTGGGTCCATTTCTGGGTCTTCAGTTCTATTCTATTGATCTTCCTGTCTCTCTACAAATACTACACAGTTTTTATCACTATTGCTCTGAATGCAATATAGCTTGAGGTCAAGGATGGTGATGTTCTCTTATTGTTGGGAATATTTTTGATATCCTGGGTTTGTTATTATTCCAAATGAATTTGCAAATTGCCCTTTCTAACTCTATGAAGAATTGAGTTGGAATTTTAATGGTGAATGCATTGAATCTGTAGGTAGCTTTCAGCAATATGGCCATTTTTACTATATTAATCCTGTCAATCTACAAGCATAGGAGATATTTCTGTCTTCTGAGATCTTCTTTGATTTCTTCCTTCAGAGATTGAAGTTCTCGTCATATAGATCTTGTCTCATTGTCACTTTTTCTTTTTTTCTTTTTCTTATTGGATATTTTCATTATTTACATTTCAAATGTTGTCCCCTTTCCAGGTTTCCCTCCTTCCTGGAAACACCTTATCACATCCTCCCTCTCTCCCTGCTTCTATGAGTGTGTTTCTCCACCCACCCACCAACCCCCACTTCCCTACACTGGGGCATGTGTACAGCCTTCATAGAACCAAAGACCTCTCCTTCCATTGATGCACAACAAGGCTATCCTCTGCCACATATGCAACTAGAGCTATGTGCACTCCTTTGAAGATGGCTTAGTCCCTGGAAGCTCTTGGGGGGGGGGTCTGGTTGGTTGATATTGTTGTTCTTCCTATAGGGTTGCAAACCCCTTCAACTCCTTCAGTCCCTTCTCTAACTCTTCTATTGGGGACCCTGTGCTCAGTCCAATGGTTGGTTGTTAACATCTATCATTGGCACTTTCTTAATGACAGCTACTTGGGGTATTGAGAGATTGAATCTCAAAACAGCTTGAATTAGCACTTCTCTGATTGCTAAAATTGTTAAACACTTTAAACACTTTAGGTTAGCATATAAAGTAGTTGGTTTTATAACTGTTTTTTTCATGCATATATGTCATCATACTCTGTTCTTACTTGTACCCTTTACCTATTGCTCACCCATCCCCATTGGTTCTTCTCCCTGTAAGTCTCACATTCTGTTCATGTATTATCTGTATGTCATTGCTGTCTATCCAACTCCCCTTATGCTCTCTTCAGATCTTCACTTCATCACCTCCATAGTTGTCACACCCACAATACCCCTGCACACATGCACACACAGATACATACATACTACTCACAAGCATGTGTAGGTGCATGAATTTTTTATATTTATATACAATTTATGGAAGAAAAATATTTGGTATTAGTCTTTCTGAATTTCAGTGGTTTGATTTAACATAAGAATTCCTGATGCTCTCATGATGTTATTTTTCTTTACAACTGAATAAAATTCCTCTGTGCATAGATACCATGTTTTCTTTATCCTATTTACAAATATCTAGATTAGTTCCATCTTCTAGCGATTGTAAATAATGAGGAAGTATGCACAGCTACTCAGGCATACCTATGGGAGAGTCACTTAATAAGGTTGCATCACAGTTTTATTTTCAGTTTTTGGAAAGGATTTCTTATCATATATACATTTTTGTGTGAGAAAATATGTGCACATGAACAATTTCCTGTGTAGCCCACAGGTACATGTAGTTGTGAGCAAACTCAGGTTCTCTGCAAGAGTTGTATACATTTTAAGCAGCTAAAACATCTCTCCAGCCCCAGATGTTCTAAATTTTTTGGGAGAGAAACCTCCAGAGTAACTTTAGAAGTTTATATTGCCACCAGCACTGAGCAAAAGTTTTTCTTTCCCCACATTCTCATAAGCATTAATTCTCTTGAGTTCAGCTACTCTGACCACATTGAGATGGAATTTTAATGCAAGATAAATTTGCATTTCCATAATAGAAAAAGATACCAAATGTTCTTTAGTTATTCATTCTCTATTTGTATTTCTTTGAAAAATTATTATTTAACCAGATGATGATGGGACACACCTTGAATCACTGCAATTGGAAGGGAGAGACATATGAATCTTTGATTTCAAGAACAGTATGATCTATGGAGTGAGTTCCAATACAACCAGGGCTACACAGTAAATCCTTGTTAAAAAAAAAAGGAAGAAAGAAAGAAAGAAAGAAAGAAAGAAAGAAAGAAAGAAAGAAAGAGAAAGAAAGAGAAAGAAGAGAAGAGAAGAGAAGAGAAGAGAAGAGAAGAGAAGAGAAGAGAAGAGAAGAGAAGAGAAGAGAAGAGAGCTCCAACACAGGCTGAGTTAGTGATGCGATTTACTCTAAAGAAATGTTTCAGCTGTTTCCCAAATGTTTGTGTATATTACACTTTCATCCTTAATTTCTATTTATTTCTTTAAGAACTCAACCTGAACATTCAGACTTTTCCCTGATGTCTTTTCCTATTTCCCTGCTTGCTCTTGACTTCTTTACTAGCAAATCCATTCCTTCACTGACTTTTAGAGCCTATTTTGTTACTTGTTTTTTATATTATTATTATTATTATTATTATTATTATTATTATTATTATGTATTTTCTTCATTTACATTTCAAATGTTATCTCTTTTCCTGGTTTCCCCTCTGAAAGCTCCCTCCCCTTATCCTGTCCCCCTCCCCCTATTCATCAACCCTCCCACTCCTGCTTCCTGGCCTGGCATTTCCCTACACTGAGGCATAGCACCTTCACAGAAACAAGGGTCTCTCCTCCTATTGATGACCGACTAGGCCATCCTCTGCTACATATGCAGCTGAAGCCATGAGTCCCACCATGTATATTCTTTGGTTGGTGATTTAGTGCCTGGGAGCTCTGGGGGTACTGGTTAGTTCATATTGTTGTTCCCCGTATGATGCTGCAGACCCTTCTAGCTCCTTCATTAGAGCCTACTTTGTAATTTCAGTATGTATTTAAGAGCAGCTGAGGCATCTAGGCTCATGGACAGAGTAACTACTGACCATCCTTTCATGGATAAACACTGTTGGATTAGATGCACCAGAGCTTGTAAGTCATCCTAATTAAATATATAACATATATGAATTATATATATATATATATATATATAT
>NW_018392335.1:27012-37326 GCF_900095145.1 Mus pahari | reverse complement strand
AGAGAGAGAGAGAGAGAGAGAGAGAGAGTGAGAGACTGATTCATTCAATATGTTCTATTACAATAAAGTGACTAACAATGGCTAAATAGATTTAAGCATGCTTCCATATTTAAAAGCATCTATGGACTTCAAATAAAAGAGAACATAAAGAAATAATGAGTAGCAAAAATAAATACAAATAAAAATATAGCCCATAAATATAATATTTGGATGTGATCCTGCTTGATTTAATAAAAACAATAACAAAACAACGATAATATTCCTTTGTTACAGAGCAATGCCAGGGGGAGTATGCTTATACTCATTTTGAAATTAGTTTATTTGTGCTTTGAGAATGGGAGCAAAGGGTAAAAAATACTGTGACTAATTATATTTTTTTTTATACTCACCAGGTAAATTAGATGGAAAACAGAACAGTGGTAAAGTTGTACAAAGTGAAAGTGAAGCAACAAAAATAAAACATTTCCACCAGCCACTCTGCAGTATTCGAAGCCTTTGAACATGTCCACTTGTACAGAGAAAGATAGAAGGTTTTAGTTAGGAGCTTTAATAAAAAAAATCATAATTAGTTGCTAGAATTTTCTGTTTATTTCTATTCAATTGTCATTTGCCACTATGAATTTGGGGCTTTGCTGGCAAGAGCAGGTTGTCAGCATTCACTGTCACTGTTTTGTTTTTCCTCCCATTAGAACCTCACATACCCACTTCCCTTTTCAGTCACATGACTCAGGCAACAGATGGTCCTATTTGTTCCTATTTAAAAGTTTTCCCCTTTAATTGGTGCCTCTGGAAAACCAAGACATTTTTTTTTTCTGGCTCATTTAATCTTACACCTGGACCTCTGCAGCAAGAAACCTTGCTCCTTAGCTTGCACTGCTTTTCTTGTTGATGGCATCTGACTCCTGAGGTCACATGACATCTGCAATGTCTTCCTTTAAGCCCCTTGTGATCAGTCTACTTGCTACTTCTGCATTCTTTCCAGTTTTCCTGTAGGACTCATTTGAATTCTACTTAAGGTTACTTTTGCTATTCGCAAAGCTTAGTAGGTGGCAAGGTAGGGAGGGGATATGAAATACCCTGTACTGGGGTTTGCTAAATTTCTGTCTCACCGAGTGTCCATGAGCTATCAGTAGCTTTCTCTTTAATCAATGCTGAGCCAGTAGAATAATTTTCAAACTTACCAAGAGTTATTTGTTTTTATGTATATATGTATGTTTGTTTGTTTTAATCATTTAGGGATAAGATTTACAGAAGTCAGTGAATATTTTATTACTAATATTTTCAAATCCACACCATGGGAAATCTTAGCTGGGAGATAGGTGCCCCAGCAGAGATTATAACCACTGGATGTACTTGCAGGGAACAGGGTTTGATTTCCTGTAACCACATGGTGGCAAATAGTCATCTGTAGGTTTCAAAGTATTCAACGATCTACCACTTCACACACATTATGCAGACACACATATGCTGTAAAACCACTACCACACATAAAATAAAACTGAATACACCTTTATTATGAACTGAAATCTTCACTAACAGTTATTGTAGGAAAGATGCTCACTTCGGCACCAGCTTGTTCTGGAGGAGCTTTTCTACAATACTTGAAGAGTTTCTTACACTTCTTTTTATCAAATGTGGAAATGTTCACGGAGTTATTCACTGCTGAAACAACTCTTCTTCATTTGAGGCTGTTATTCAGGAATATAGGTACCCACTCCCAATCATGTATGATCCCAATCTTTGTTTCCAATATCTGATTGTCATATGTTAATATGTAGCGTCCATAGAAACTAGACATTTCCCTCTGTTTATTATCTGTTTATTGTTGTTTATTTATTGTGGTCCTTTTGATTAAAGCCAGTGCCTTCTGCATGCCAAGCAGGACCTCTGTAATAGAACTCCTTACCTTAATTTGAAAGACTTCAAGGTCACTCGAAACTAAACAGGCTCACCTTAATCCTCCAAAACCTTGAGAATACATAGATGGCCACTGTCATTGGTCCCTGTTATTTGTAATATCCACAAGTTTTGCATTTCCTGGTACTGTGAATCTATGTATATGTTTTAATAACATATTACATGTGACACATACTAAGTGTGTTTGTTCTCCTAAAGAACTGGGACCTCAACTAAATGCAAAACCTTTAACTATTAAAACTAAGCAACAATTTTGACAGGATGATTATATGTACCAGCTATATGTTGAAATCAAAGGGTTTCCTTCATGGTAGAAATAAGCAGTTTGAAAACTAAAAAATTTATGATTCTACTATACAACATTCAGAAAACTGTCTGAAAGGGCCATATACGAGTTTTAAAATACATATCGAATAAAATCTATAACTAATTTTTGGACAATATTTAAAAGACTAGAGAAACATCACAGCATGCTGTTTTCTGTCATGGAATGGTAATAATGCTTCCCAACTTGACTCTTAATTTTTGTTGAAATCTAAGTGCTTTGGTTGTTGTCAGAATGATGGATTTACCAGGAAGAATATGTGTTTATTTTAAATAATTATTATATTCTTAAAACCTTGTTATATTTATTTATTTGATGTATATGAGTGTTTTTCCTGCATGCACCATATTCAGAGATAAGAAGATGCTGTCACACACACCCTGGACTTGTGGTTATGGATGGCTGTGAGCCCCATGTGAGTGCTGGGAACCCAACCCAGGTCCTCTGAAAGAACAAGTGCTCATTACTGCTCACCTCTTTCTTCAGCCTCAAAGCATGTCTGTGTGTGTATGTGGTGGGGAGTATGCCTAGAGACAAGTGTTAAACTGAGCCAAAACTTTCAAATATTAAATAAATGAGGTTTTAATCCTGAAATAAAGGAAATATATCATGGGATATGAAAGAAGGACAACTTTTAACTATGAGGGTATTTAAATACAAAATTCTTTGTTGTCAATAACTTTTAGTAAGTGCATAAATATATCAAAGACCAAAAAATTCATAATTATCTCAATGCCTATTAAAAGTGTTCGATCAACAGTGTCAACTGAGCAGGACCACTTAGGAACCAATCCAGGAGCATATATGCCCCTCTTCCCTGGCCCAGGCAAATATGCAGTAGAGCACTGCCCTTCTGGCTTCAGTGGGAGAGGATGTGCCTAATTCTCTAGAGACTTGATCCCCAGAAAAGGGAGGTGCTGGGGAGGTATGAAGTGGATGTATGTGGCAAGCACTCTCTCAGAGGCAAAGGGATGTGGGGTAGGGAGATAGGAACTCTGGGAGAGGGGGACAGGAAGGGGGCAATGTTTGAAATGTAAAGAAATAATTTAATAAAAAGGTATTATAGAAAAATTCAACCACTCTTCTAGTTAAACCTCAAAGAAAATCCATGTGATATCCAGCTCAGAGTGAAGCCCCAAGGCCTGACACTATTAAGAGCCATGTACCCTCAAGTATAATAGAGGTTATAAGCCATGGCTGCTTAAAGACTGATCTAAACAAGGGCGATCTAAAAGCCTTTCCTCTGCAGTTAAGAATGAAAAGTGAGTGTCAATTCTGCACACTTACTCAAGAGAGCTCTTCTGTCCTAACCCAATAGCTGGATGAGGAAAAGAAATAGAAAAATTATACATAGGAAGAAGGGAGACTAATTTACTTAAAGATGATAAGATACTATACTTAACATACCCTGAAGACACACTGAGATGTCTTGAGAGATTATCATTATAAATGTGTTTGACAGAGTAGTAGGGTAGAAAATTGACACATAACGATTAATGACTTTCCTAGAACCATCAATGATCATAAGAGAGAGAGAGAGAGAGAGAGAGAGAGAGAGAGAGAGAGAGAGAGAGAGAGAGAGAGAGAGAGAGAGAACACCTACATTAGCAGGTGAAGCAAGACAAAAAATGAACCTAGGGGAAAACTTATGAAAGTAAAAGTGTACTTTTTTGACCATCCTCAGTAGGTCATGTACACACAACACTAGGAAAATTGTCACGATCTAGAGAAGAAATGGAGGAAAATATTAAACATGGAATGTCCTCCATGCTCATGAGCTAGGAGAATTAATATTGTGAAAACGGACATATTTTTCATTCTTTAACCTTTTTTTTTTCACAGTCCAGACTTTTTCCTCTTCCTGGGCCACCCCCTCTAACTATTCTACATCTTACACCTCCAACCACCATCTGTAAGAGGATGTCCCAACCCCACCCCCACTCCACAAGACCTTCCCACTCCCTAGGGTCCCAATTTCTTGAGGGTTATGTGCATCTTCTCTGACTGAGTCCAGACCTGGCAGTCCTCTGCTGCATATGTGGCAGGGGGCCTCACATCAGTTGGTGTATGCTGCCTGGTTGGTGGCTCAGTGAAACATCCTGCATGTCCAGGTTAGTTGAGAGTGCTTACTGTAGGGTAGTCCTCCTCCTCAGCTTCTTCCAGCTTTTCCTTATTCAACCACAGGAGTCATCAGCTTCTGTCCATTGGTAGGATGTAAATATCTGACTCTTTCAGGTGCTTGTTGGGCCTTTCAGAGGGCAGTCATGATAGGCCCCTGCTTGTGAGCACACCATAGTATCAGTAATAGTGTCAGGCCTTGGGGCTTCGCTCTGAGCTGGATATCACTTTGGGCCTATCACTGGACCTCCTTTTCCTTAGGTTCTTCTCTATTTTTGTTCCTGTAGTTCTTTCAGACAGGACCAATTCTAAGTCAGAGTTTTTGACAATGGGATTTCAACCCCATCCATTCACTTCATGCCCTGTGTTTTCATTAGAGGTGGACTCCACAAGTTCCTTCTCCACACTGTACAGGGCATTTCATCTAAGCTCCCTCCATTTGAGTCTTGAGAGTCTCTCACCTCCCAGGTCTCTGGTATATTTGAGAGGGTCCCCCTTTCCACCTCCTACTTCCCGAGGTTTCCTGTTCAGATTCTTCATGATGGCCCTAAGGGTTTCAATTCTGGTTCCCCCCCACTCCCAATACATAATTATGTTCACCTCTTCCCCATCCTGTCATTTTTCCCATCCAGGTCACTCCCTCCCTCTTTGCCCTCCTGATTGTGTTGTTCTCCCTCTGAAGTGGGATTGATGTGTTCTCACTTGGGCTCTTCAGCTTGTTAGCATTCTTGAGTTGTGTGGATTGTATTCTGGGAATTCTGTACTTTTTTTTTTTTTTGCTAATATCCATTTATTGGTGAGTATATACCATGCATGTTTTGGGTCTGTGTTATCTCACTCAGGATGATAATTTTCTAGTTCCATTCATTTGCATACAAAAATCATGCTGTCCTCATACTTAATAGATGAGTATTATTCCATTTTATAAAGAACTACATTTCTGTATCCATTCTTCTGTTGTGGGACATCTGGGTTGTTTCCTGCTTCTGTCTATCACAGTAAGACTGCTATGAACATAGTGGAATAGGTGCTCCTGTGACAGGATGGGAATATGTGCACAGGAGTGGTAGAGCAAGCTATTCAGGTAGACCTAGTTCCATTTTTCTGAGGAAACTCCAGTTTGATTTCCAGAGAGGTTTTACCAGTTTGCAATCTCACCATCAATAGAGGAGTATTCCTCTTTCTCCACATTCTCACCAACATGTGCTGTCACCTGTGGTTTTGATCTTAGCCATTCTGATTGATGTAAGGAAGAATTCCAGGGTCATTTGATTTGCATTTTCCAGAAGACTGAGAACTTTAAACATTTCTTTAAGTGATTTTTAGTAATTTGAGATTCTTCTGTTGTGAATTCTTTGTTTATTTCTGTACCTCATTTTTTGTGTGGGTTGTTTGGTTTCTTGGTGGTAAGCTTCTTGAGTTCTTCATGTAATTTGGATGTTAGTCCTCCATTGGATGTGGAGTTAGTGAAGACTTTTTTCCCAATCTATAGGTTGTTGATTTGTCCTATTGGCTATGTCCTTTTCCTTATAGAAGCTTTCCAGTTTCATGAGGTCCCATTTATCATTTTTATTTATCTTAGAGCCTAATCCATTGGAGTCTGGTTTAGGAAATTTCCCCCCATGTGCCAATGACTTCAAGGCTCTTTTCCACTTTCTCTTCTACTAGATTCAGTGTATCTGCTTTTATGTTGTGGTTCTTGATCTACTTTGACTTGAGTTTTGTGGAAGGTTACAAATATGGGTATATTTTCATTTTTCTACATTCTGAATGCCATTTATTGAAAATGCATCCATTTTCCATTGAATACTTTCAGATTCTTTGTCATAGATCAAGTGTCCGTAAGTCTTCAACTCTATTCCATTGATCAGTGTGTCTGTCTCTGTATCAATTCCATGCAGTTTTTATCACTATTGCTCTGTAGTATCACTTGAAGTAAAGGATGGTGATTCCTCCAAAAGTTCTTTTATTGTAAATGGACATATTACTGAATTATTTCTAAAAGTATAATTCAATACTTAGCAAGTGCTGATGACATTATTTAAAGAATTTGAAGAAGTATCCTAATATTCAAATGGAGACACAAAGATCCAAACTGCCACAAAAATCTGACAAAACGCAATGCTGGAGAAATCTTGATACTGGATCTTAAAGTGAACTACAGACTCATAGTGCCTAATATTGCATGGTATTTGTACAGAAATGAACACATTAACCATAGGATAGAGATGGTAACAAACAAAAGCTGCACTGTAGACTTCTAATTGTGAACTAAGGGAGAAAAAATCACAAGCTGGAATATTGACAGCTTCTTTAAAGACTGGTTTTGGGGAAAGTAGATGTTCATATGCAGAAGATGAAAGTAGATCTTTCTTTCTCACCCTAAAATCAATTAGAATGAACCAAATGTCTTAATCTAAAACCTGCAAATTTGAATCTATCAGAGAAAAACTGAACAAAGAGACTCCAAGGCAGAGGCACAAGTAGGGACTTCCATTGCACTGGGTAAATGGGTTCTTCTCTCATTTCCCAAAGCTCTTCCTCCATATTCTCAGGAAATCATTTATATTTCTTATTAATTTTTCTTTTTCAAAAAGTGACAAGACATCATCAAAGCTTGCTACGTAGTGTTTTTTGAAGTGATAGTTAATATATCTGTGTATTGAATAAATTTAAGATAGTAATTAAATTTTTGCTTTACATTATAGCATTTCTTCTATGGAGATAAATGCCTGATACATAAAATTTATATTATATCATAATATGCTATTTTACTCTACATTTATAAAATTACTTTTACCTATGAGTTTTAGATTTTAAATTTTTACTTATTAATCTCAGTTTTAGTAGATTACTTTATAATTTATTTAGGATAGAGTTCCTTTTCTTCCAAACAATAAAAAGTAATGTACATTATTTTTTATCAGTGCTACAAAAGCATTTAAGAATTTATAAGTAACATCAAGTAATGAGAAAGAAACTATTAATTTGAAAGAGAGTGATAAAGAGTATATGGAAGGGTGTAGAGTGAGGAAAGGAACAGGGAAATGATGAAAATATGCTCTAATCTCTAATCTCAAAAAAATAAATACATAAAATGTAAATACATTGTCATAGAGTTTAAGTTTTCTGCTGAGAAGTGGATTAATACTGAATTCTGTGCTCTTGTATGTTGTTTTTTATTCCTTTTTGAATATTTAATTTACCTTTTATCTGAAAGCTAGATTATAGTATGATTGCTATGGACTTGTTTCAGTGTAATCTGTTGGATGACATTTTATCTTATTGTGTCTGAATAGTTATACAATTTTGATTTTAGCTATTTTTATTGCTTTGGAAAATCTTTTGATATCTTTGACATATTAATGTCTCACATGAATTCCAACAATATCAGTATTTGTTCTTATTCTCTCCCAAATATTTTATTATTCCTCCTCATTTTTTATTATTTTTCAAGTATGTATTGTCAAATTGTATGCTAAAAGTTCATTAACTATTCTATGGTATCTAATATACTATTGATGCTTTAGTTTCACTTTGTGTTATTTCTTTGAGTTTGTAGCCACTTTTAGTATACAAAAGCTAGATGGCACACGAGATTCAGCTTTGTCAGTGTTCTGGTTTTTAGGTAATGTAGGTTTTCAGCAATACAATGGATAAAAAGGTGCAAATATTTTCAATAAAATAATTGCAAACTGAATAAAAGAGCATATCCAAAACATCCTTTGCCATGATCAGGTAGGCCTAGTTCCAGAGATGCAGATATCATACCACATACATAATTCAATAAATATAGCTAACCACATAAGCAGATTTAGTGGCAAAGATCACACACATTAGATATAGAAGAGGACTTTGAGAAATGCAACATCTCTTTATGATAAATGTCGTAGATATTCTGGAGATATAAGAGACCAACCTCAACATAACACAGGTGATCAAAAATCAACTAAATGAAAATACACTCAAGAAATTGCTATGAAAATCAGAACCAAGAACAAAGGGCTCTTTCCATACTTATTCATTTTAGTACTTGAAATATAACCTAGAGCAGAAAGACAACTGAAGGAGATCATGGTGATAGAAATATAAAAGAAAGACTAACAGGCAACCCTTATTTTCTAATCTTATGGTTTTATGAATAAAAGACCCTAAACACTTCATGAAGAAATTTCTACAACAAATAAACATTTTCAGCAAAACAGCAGGAAACAAAATCACTAAAAAAAAAAAATATTTCAGGAGCCTCCCCATATACAAATGACAAATAAGCTAATAAAGAAATCAATCAAACAGCATATTTAACAATAGCCTCAAAAACTACCTTGAGTGAAAAACTGTGTTATAAAAACTTAATACATGAAGAACAACAGAAGATGGGATCAGAAGTACTAATGTAGTTGTAATGGACATGCTATTTTTATTAATAAATTTATTTTTTTTACATTCCATATTTGATTAGCCCACCAACTGTCCATCCTCTAAGTCCCATACATCCTACCCACCCCTTGTCTCCATGTGGAGGCCCCCTCCTCCCACCCTACCTGACCTCTAAACTTCCAGGGATTCTCCAATCTCCTGAGGGTTAGGTGCATCATGTCTGAATAAACAGAAGTCCTCTACTGTATATGTGTTGGGGGTGTCATATGAGCTGGTGCATGCTGCCTGTTTGAGAGATCCCAGGGTGCAGATTAGTTGAGACTGCTGGTCGAGCTACAGGGTCACCTTTCTGCTTAGCTTCACTCAGTCTTCCCTAATTCAACAACAAGCGTAAGCTGCTTCTGTCCATTAGTTGGGTGCAAATATCTGCCTCTGACTCTTTCAGGTGCTTGCTGGGTCTTCTCGAGTCCAGTCATGCTAGGTCCCTTTTTGTGAGTGTTCCATAGACTCAGTAATAGTGTCAGGCCTTGGGACCTCCCCTTGAGCTAGATCCCACTTTGAGCCTTTTGCTGGACCTTCTTTTCCTCAGTCTCCTCTCCATTTCCATCCCTGTAATTTTTTCAGACAGGAACAAATATGGATCAGAGTTGAGACTACGGGATGGCAACCCCATCCCTCACTTGATGTCCTGTCTTCCTGCTGGAGGTAGGCTCTATAAGTTCCCTCTCCCAACTCTGGTATTTCATCTAAAGTCCCTCCCTTTGAGTCCTGAGAGTCTCTCACTTTCCAGGTCTATAGTGCATTCTGGAGGGTCCCTTCAAACTCCTATCTCCCAAAACTGCCTGCCTTCATTTCTTCTACTAGCTCTCAAGGCTTCAGTACTTTTCCCTCAACCAATATCAGATCAGATTAACCTCACCCCCACTTCCACTGTGCTAATTTGATAAAAAATCATCAAATTCCTTTTTTCTTTTAAAAATTTTTAAATATTATATGTTTCTCTATTTACATATCAAATTTCATCCTCTTTCCCCGTTTTCCCCTCTGAAAACCCCCTATTCCATTCCACCTCCCCCTGCTCACTAACCCATGTACTCCAGCTCCACTATCCTGGGATTCCTGTACACTGGGGCATAGAGCCTTCACAGGACCAAGGGTCTCTCCTATCACGGATGTCCCACAAGGGTATGCTCGGTTACATATGTTGACAGAGCCCTGAGTCTCTCCTTGTGTACTCTTTGCTTGGTGGTTTAATCCCTGGGAGCTCTGAGAGTACTAGTTGTTCCTCCCATGGGACTGCAAACCCCTTCAGGTCCTTGGGTCCTTTCTCTAGCTTCTTCAATTGGGAACTTTGTGCTCAGCCCAGAGGATAGCTGTGAGCATCTACTTAGTATTTGTCAGGCACTGGCAAAGCCTATAAGGAGACAGCTATATCAGGAATGAGATAACCCAAACACAAAGGAACACGCATGGTATGCACATCAAATTTCTAACACCATTCTTTGCAAATAGAAACAAACTCAGTTTCCTATGAACACATATGCGCTCTCTCTCTCTCTCTCTCTCTCTCTCTC